>NW_026110773.1:412500-422500 GCF_024679095.1 Eriocheir sinensis
CTTAACACTGAGGAAAGTTATTAGATTCTGGACAAGCATGAGTGTGGAAGTTGGAAAGCAGTTGGTAAATAGCAAAATTGTTCTAAACGGGTCAGAATACATGCTGTGACTGTGAATTGACAGCATTTCCATAACCTTTTTGTAAATACTCATCCATATTAATCCCTCGAAAGGATAACCAGGATAATGCATCTGACAAGTCAAGAAGATAACAAAGCCAAACATTAACATACAGGTTAAGTTGGGAGCATATGCTATTAGCTTTGAATGGTCACGATACTCATCTCCATACCATTGGCCCTTCAGCCTGTGGTGGGTAACAATCCATTAACTTGGGACACAGGCCCAGTGCAGCATCCAGGTTACCGGTTCACCTTCCCAGGTAACAATTTACCAATCATCCAGAAAAGAAGGATTTGAACTCAGGCACACAGTTGTGAAAATGTATACAAACCACAGCACCATGGAGGCACATTAACTTATGCTGTTTTTCTTACAGCTGCTAAATTTTACAAAATACAGCAAAGGTTACCAAGAAGTAGTGAGTCTCCGTACTGGCCCTCCACAAACTGCTGGCGCAGAACACTTTGACGCCATATGTAGGAGTCATGAACACTCCCGGGAAAGCTTGCACAGAAGCTGATGATCCTCATCTTTGAGTCTGCCACAACTTGTACATTAAGGCTGTACTTCCTCTTTCTGTTCAGATAAACAACTGCATTTGCAGGTGCTTTGATGGGTATGTGAGTGCAGTCTATTGCCCCTATGACAGAAGGGAATCCACTGAGGCCATAAAAATCTTGCTTGATAAGCATGAGCTCCTGCAGATTTTGGGGCATATTTATTTCTCGTTTTGCTTTGTTCAACAAAGCCTCAGTAACATCATTCAATATTCTTGATATTGATGACTGACTGATACCAGCTACATCACCCACCACATTCTGAAATGTCCCACTGGCATAAAAACGCAGGGCAACCAAGATCTGTGTGTGGATTGGAATTGCTCTTGTCCTACTTGTGGGCCTGTGGATATGTGGTCCAATCTCCTCACACAGCTGAAGGATTTCATGGCGGGGCAGCCGATAATAGTGTATGAGGAGATCATCGCTGACCTCTAAAGGATTGAGACGGTCTCTGAAAACTCTTTCCCGTCGTAGCCTGTCATGTTCCAGTGCCCAGAGCAGCGCCATTTCACCTTCAATAAAATAATTTATATAGGGTAATAATCTCATATGCTAGAATTGGATTCTTTTTGTTCCAGTTACTTAAAAAAGTCCAGTGATCAGCTAATATAATTATATAGAACCAAAGTAAATAACTATTTATTATCAAACGTTCCATCCAGATCTAAAACAGTGTCTCCATTTCTTCGGATGAAATGTCACGGTAGCTTGTCAAGCAACAGGTCTCTTGCTCCCTAATTCCTACTGACATTCTGGTAAAATGTTTTACAAAATTGTTTCCAACTTGGCAAAATCAACATAGTCCATAGGTGATAAACACCACAGTGCATTATATTTTGCTTGGGTTAGGAGTCCTGAAAACCCAAACTAACCTAATATTATCCGATAAAACTAACAGCTGAAAATATAATTATCACCAGCATTACTTTACTCCTTGGCCCCTGCATTCCAAATTCTCCCTCCATTATTACTTTGTTAAATATAATTTTACCAGCATATCAATAACATTTGTTAGAGGGACACAGAACACTCCCCCCCCCAAATTTTTTTTCAATAAATAATACATCACTCATGTGCTTTGACCATTATTTTATTAATCTATTGGAAATATTGGATGTGTAAATGAAGTGAATGATTTCCACACATTTGTTAATATTTGTTTACACGCAAGGAAGAACTCAGTATGTAGAGCTATGTCGACTAACATCTGAACAACCAAAGTCCAAGGGTGGCCGAGAATAATGTGAGGCTTGAGGGGCTGATTATAATTATAGCTGGAAAAACTGCCTTCATGATCATGGTATCTCCTCTGACACTAATTATGTCCAGCTAGACATCTAAATATTTCAAAACACAATTACAATAATCAATGAATATGACTGTGAGACATACTGCTAAACAACAACAGGTAATAAGAATAGTCCCATGATTTGACTGATTACTCTTCATCAACAGAGTTCCAAGTGCACTCTTCCCACAAGTCTTATGAACTGCATTTCTTTTCATATGCTAACTATTTGCTTTGAGTCTTTAACGTTGCAGATCAAAATCATGGAATTTTAAGTAAAAAAAAACACCACTTTTGATTCGTGCAGAGCTGCCAGCTGACCCGCTAATGTGCAGTTCATTTTGATTTACTCAGCGGTATTTACACGGCTGTACTCACTCATGTTTGTCACTTCCATTCACTACTAAGCATGTCAGTCGAATATTTGCGTATAAAACCATGGAACACGATAAGTAGAGAGTGAAAACTGAGGATAACTCATCGCCGATGCGGCTACGTGTCACTCACTTCGTCTTTTCCACGTCTCTCTCCACTTATTTCCGTCACTATTATACGTTTTCATGCTCCTGCAACTACCGAGATTATTGCAATTGCATTGTCATGTTCAGGAACCGCCGATACAAGCAGTCACACGGGAAAATAAACCTGAGGGGGCAGTATTTACCCACTAATTACCACGCCTCTGGTAACTCAGTTACGGGTGCTCGGAGCCGCGGTAACTTTTGGCCTTACCAGAGGTGCGGTAAGTGGTTGATGAATACCGATTTACCGGGTGGGCGGAGATACCGCGAAACTTACCAAACAGAGGTCTGGTAAATGGTTTGATGAATCCGGCCCCTGGTGTTAGTAAAATGACTGTGCATAATAAAAAAAAAATTAAAACCACATATAATTAAAGCCACAGTACCTGATGAAACTAAAAAAAGATTAAAAAAAAACACTGGTTTTATTGATGGGTTTTTGGTTTAAACCAGGGGTGTCAAACTCATGGCCCGCGGGATAGTCATAAATGGCCCGCGGTATCACGGTAACTTCAATCTTGTCAATGTATTTCCTACCCTTGTTGTCCACCATGACGGCACTTCAGAGTATGAATTGGCCCTCGAAGGGTTTTGAGTTTGACACCCCTGGTTTAAACCGCCAACCCTGTTTTAAAGTTAACAATTTTTGTCTGTTTCTTCACAGCCTCTATATAGCCCTTGCACTGAACAAATTGCCCCATCTTCCTCACAACTTCTTTTGTTAAAAACAATTATATTTTAGTTTAACAATTTTATCCTTTTATTCCCTGCTCCCATATTGCCCTTACACTGTACAAATTCCTACTAACTCCTTGCTCCACTCCTCTTTGCCTATGGCTGTCACTACGGAGGCTATTACCCTTCCCCCTGACTCAGATTTGTTACATTACACAATTATAGATGTGCCACATTCTCTTTCTCTCCTACTCTACAGCTACAATTCTGGTTTTTTTCTCCTCCCTGTCCCTCCCATGTACTTCTGCAGGGCTTGGTCTTGTTTAAGAGAGTATGTCAGTTGCTTCCCCAGTTTCTTACATTCCATGTCATCTCTGTTGGTATATTTCCTTCTTTATGTCTCATCTGTCGAGTTTTATTCTTTTTCATATTTCTAGCTCCTTCCTCCGTGTGAATTTTGTTATAATTTTCTATAGTACTTTTTTGCTCATATTTCATCATTAAACTTTTCAATTTCCAACTGGAACCCAAATATTCCTTTTTTATTCCTTCCTAACAGTATTTCACCAATGTCCTTATTTTAGCATCTACAGCTGTGCTTCAAGGAGTCCCCCGGTCTCCAAATGCGAACTAGATTATTCAGTTCCTCTCCCAAGTGTGAGATGTCTCCTTCCCGGTAGCATGCCACCTCTGACCCATACAGACAGCTTGTTTCAGCGGCCCCTCCCCAGAGGCCCTGTCCACTTCGTATTTGTTGATCACTCTGTTGCCATCACTTGTTAGCATTCCTAACATCTGCCTTGTTGTCCCTTCAGTGACTCATCTGTTTCTCACTGCCCATCCCTTTATTTTCAGTTTTAGGCCTATAGTTTTATCTATCACTACCAAACTATTGTTTCCTAGCACCAATTGGCTCCCACCTTCAGTGCTGTTCTTCATAACATAACTTTATACTTTAGGCACCACTCTCTTAAGTCGCATTTGTTATAACTACGTGAAATCTCCTCTATTTCTCTCTTGAGTTTGGCCGTCAGAATTACATTATCTGGCGAGTGGTCAGCGTGCAGGCGTGGTGTTCTGGAGACCCACATTCAGGTGTCACCCGCTGCTACGTACTGACAATTTTTAGCCGTCACCAAGTGGCTGAAGACAACCCGGCCGTGCACTGCCCTGATGACCACCTATAAATCCAGACTTCACCAAACTCTCTCTAGAGGATCAAATGGAGCTCCAAAGGGACAGCATGAGCCGAGCAAGAAAGATGCCACTCTAAAATACTTGCTTGTGTCACTAATGGATGGGGTCATCCAACACTCTCCATCTTGAGAGTCTGCTAAAACCATGAACCAAGCTTAAAAAATATATTAATGATGATAATAATAAAAATGATAATAATAATAATAATAATAATAATAATAATAATAATAATAATAATAATAATAATAATAATAATAATAATAATAATAATAATAATAATAATGATAATGATAATAATGATAATGATAATAATGATAATGATAATAATGATAATGATAATAATGATAATGATAATAATGATAATGATAATAATGATAATGATGTTAATAATGATAATGATAATAATGATAATGATAATAATGATAATGATGTTAATAATGATAATGATAATAATGATAATGATAATGATAATAATGATAATGCTAATAATGATAATGATAATAATGATAATGATAATAATGATAATGATAATAATGATAATGATGTTAATAATGATAATGATAATAATGATAATGATAATAATGATAATGATGTTAATAATGATAATGATAATAATGATAATGATACTAATGATAATGATAATGATAATGATAATAATGATAATGTTAATAATGATAATGATAATAATGATAATGATAATGATAATGATAATAATGATAATGATAATCATGATAATGTTAATAATGATAATGATAATAATGATAATAATGATAATGATAATAATGAAAATGATAATAATGATAATGATAATAATGATAATGATAATAATGATAATGTTCATAATATAATGATAATAATGATAATGTTAATAATGATAATAATGATAATGATAATAATGAAAATGATAATAATGATAATGATAATAATGATAATGATAATAATGATAATGTTCATAATATAATGATAATAATGATAATGTTAATAATGATAATGTTCATAATATAATGATAATAATGATAATGTTAATAATAATAATATTGATGGTAATAATAATACAAGGCCAGGTATCCTAACCTTCCTTCTCCTACGTGTTCACATCTTTTCCTTAGCTCCACCATTACTTCTCACAGGTGCCCACACATATATGAAGGCTACTGGGAACATTACGCTTCTGTGTCCAACCTTCTTTTGTTGTCCCTACACCCAGCTACATACAGTGCTGACTCGCCCGGCGGGTTAGCCTCCCATAACTCACTCTGCGGTGCGGTACCTCTATGGCCGACTGGTTAAGGAATGGCTTTCCCATCACGTCGGTCGCGGGTTCGATCCCCGGAGCCGATAAAAACCTTTCCTGGTCTGGATTAATTTCTTGTAAAGTAACGCGCTGTGGCTGTGTGGAGACATGGTGAAGGAAAATTCGGGCAATACAACATGATCTCCACTACGACCCCAAAGGAGAGAGGGAGAGACAAAGCTAATTTCTGCCCAATATTATATCTTTGTGCGACAATCATGGTTGTTATATACCAATTGAATCAATAATGGAAACGTACCAAGACACATACACTAATGATGTGGCTGTTGGTGTAATTATGTCATGGAAATAGAGTAAACTGAACCAGGACCACCAGCAGCGGCACTCCATCACAATTATCGTGTTACAAAAGTTTCTTGCTACAAAGTGAATGATTGCCTGAGCTGTGTGAAGGTCAGTGAGGAGTTTTTGAAATTCTCGGTGGGAAAATGAGTACACCAGCGACTCTATTGTTAACACCAGAGTATGAACCCCTCGTTCTGAGAAAGTGCTAACAGTGAGGCATAAGAAGTGGTGAATATCGAGTGAGTGAACGAGTGAACGAATGAGTGTATAAATAAATGAGTGCGAGGGAGCACAAGGCACAAGCACAGCCCATGGCAACTGAACATGTATTAAAACTTGGGATAGTCGGACCGTAGACTTGGACGAGCACACACACACACACACACACACACACACACACACACACACACACACACACACACACACACACACACACACACGTACGGATCTCCGTTGTGCAGTGGTTTGCGCGTCGTCTCTCGGGTTAGGTTTGATTCACGGGCTAATGGAGACGGATGCCATGGGCAGTCTCCGTCAATTAAGAATATGGAGCGGAGTCTCTCGTAAGGATGTGATAGTTTTACACGGCCTCTACACCTTCAACGGGAAATTCACCCAGGAAAACCCGGCTAGTCTTCTCTACGGCCTTGGGAAACAGTCGTAGTGGGAGCCCGGTACGTTTAAGAACATGGACCGGAGCCTCTCGTAAGGAGGGTGAAGGGGAGGACGACACACCAAGGATCAAAAAGAGAGAGGATATTTCGCTGAGCATTTGTTTTCCCATCATGCACCGCGTCTGTGACGTCACGCCCGCCAGCTGTTTAACTGGTGCCCACTGGAGCCCAAACCCCTTATTCAAGAAGCTACATTGGGTGTTTGTGCGGTGTTTGGGTGTTCCAGCAACACAAGGAACTTAGGAAAGAGTGGCCTAAGGTTTTACAGGTTCCCCAGAGACAAGAAAACCTGTCGGAAGAGGAAAACAGCGTGTCGACGGGCAGATAAATATGACGCCAGAAATGCCCGCGTGTGGTCTCGTCACTTAAAAACTGATTATTCTCCAAGGAGTGATGGTGCCACTTGGGGACTAAAGGCAACAAGGGCACTGAGGCCAGGGGCTGTACCATCTGTACATATTCCATCAAAATCACATACAGGCAGGTTATGTATAGTGAAAGCAGTGAAGATGAAGGTGACTGGTGGTGGCGGGGTGCGTGTTGTGTCGAGTGCAGGGACAGGCGAGTGGCTGCACGTCCCAGATGATGATTCAGGCCCTCCTCCAGTGCCATTTACAGGTAGGTGCCAGGGTTTTCAGAGCTACTGATTGATGTAAGGCTAGGCTAGTTTTTGCATCACTATACGAGAATGGTACGGCACTCCTTACTGTTTTAGTCACCGATATTTTGGTAGGGATACAAGAAGAAAATATGAAACACACATAGAGTATAGTATGGACGAGATACAGCATCTGTGACAGCTCAACTTCAGCATTTTTTTGCTGTTCTCTTGGTTAATTTTCTCGATTTGGTGCATAAATGTTCCAGCCTATTACAAAAGTTTCATTCTGCACAAGTTTCATATTCTGCTGCATTGAAATAACGTAACAGAAGGTGCGTTACCATGCTTTCGCCATGGCTTTGGGCACCAGTGCGCACGAGATGCGGGCGTGACGTCATCGTTCCCAGTGACGTCATAACAATGACGTCGGAGCGAAATCTCTCTCTCTTTGATCCTTGTAACACACTGCCTTCCCTGCCCCCCTGCCCCCCTCCCACTAGCTGAGCTAGGCACCTCTGAAACACCGTCCTAAAGTTTGAAGATTAAGGTCATTGTCCCTGCTTAAGGCTGAGCTCCTGGGTGATTGAAGCTGCTTAATAAGAAGGGCAAAGTAGGTAGAGGAAGGATGGTAAAGGAGGTAGAGTGGATGATAAGGAGCAGGAGGCGAAGTAGGATAGAGATTACAAGGAAGAAAGCAAGGAAGAAAAGAAGGAAGTAAAGGAATAATAAGGGAGGAAGATTTACATAGATTTACATAGAAAATCAGACCACACAGACCCCCTGCTCCAGAGTCGGTGGTCTGTCCTTAAACCTAAGTGAATCTATACTAATCAGATGGTTCCTAAACGTTGCTTTTCTACTCTAGTTAATATTAAGTTCAAGGAAGTGACGGTCGAGCTTGTTTTTAAAGGAGTCAATCGTGTTACACTGGACCAATGACGGTGAGAGCTTATTCCATTCTCGCACTACAACCTTGGTGAAGAAAAATTTGGTGCAGTCTGAATTTACTTGTCTACATTTGAGTTTTGTGCCATTGTTCCTAGTTCGCAGTGTCATCGATCATAAACAATTTTGTTCTGTCTACATTCGTGAAACCATTAAGTATTTTAAAACATTTGATCAGTTTTCCTCGGAGGCGACGTTTCTCAAGAGAGAACATGTTAAGGGTGGAAAGCCTTTCTTCGTAGGATTTGTTGCGCAAGGAAGGGATCATTTTTGTTGTCCGACGCTGAACACCTTCTAGTTTAGCAATGTCCTTTGCATGGTGAGGAGACCAAAACTGTACCGACTATTCCAAGTGTGGACTGACTAAACTATTGTACGGCGGAAGTATTACATCTTTATTCTTGAATAAAAAGTTTCTTTTAATGAAGCCCAACATTCTGTTCGCTTTATTTGCTGCATCGATACATTGATGTAAGAATTTGAGGTTTGACGCGATTTTGACCCCAGGTCCTTAACGCATTGAACGCTTGTGAGAGGATGGTAAGGGCCGAAGAGGAAATGAGAGATAAGAGGAAGGAAGGAAGGAAAGAAGAGGAGGATAAATGAGGAAGGGGATAATGGTAAGCGGCGCAGAGAGAGTTCATGAAGGGATGAAGGATGAATAGCGATGAAGAGAATGTGAGATAGCCACGAAGAGGAGGAGTAACTGGAGGAGAGAGATTGCAGGAAAGGGAGGAAGGAAGGGGATGATAAAGGGAGAAATGACAGAATGATGATGTGAGGATGAAGGATGAATAGCGATGAGGAGCGCGTGAGAATGTGAGAAGGGGAGGAACAAACTGGAGGAGAGAGATTGCAAGGAAGGCAGGAAGGAAGGAAGGTGACGATGAATGAGGAAGGGAATGTAGGGACGGCGTGATGGTGAGAGAAGGAGGGAGAGTGAGGGTGAGGGTGTGAGGTGACTGAAAAGGGAGAACAAAAGGACGATAGATTGCAAGGAAGGAAGGAAGGAAGGAAGGAAGGGGATGAAGGGACGGCATGATGGTGGGAGAAGGAGGGAGCGTGAGGGTGAGGGTGTGAGGTGACTGAAGAGGAGGAACAAAAGGACGATAGATTGCAAGGAAGGAAGGAAGGAAGGAATGAAGGGACGGCATGATGGTGAGAGAAGGAGGGAGCGTGAGGGTGAGGGTGTGAGGTGACTGAAGAGGGGGAACAAAAGGACGATAGATTGCAAGGAAGGAAGGAAGGAAGGAAGGAAGGAAGGAAGGAAGGGAATGAAGGGACGGCATGATGATGGGAGAAGGAGGGAGCGTGAGGGTGAGGGTGTGAGGTGACTGAAGAGGAGGAACAAAAGGACGATAGATTGCAAGGAAGGCAGGAAGGAAGGAAGGTGACGATGAATGAGGAAGGGAATGTAGGGACGGCGTGATGGTGAGAGAAGGAGGGAGCGTGAGGGTGAGGGTGTGAGGTGACTGAAAAGGGAGAACAAAAGGACGATAGATTGCAAGGAAGGAAGGAAGGAAGGGGATGAAGGGACGGCATGATGGTGAGAGAAGGAGGGAGCGTGAGGGTGAGGGTGTGAGGTGACTGAAGAGGGGGAACAAAAGGACGATAGATTGCAAGGAAGGAAGGAAGGAAGGAAGGAAGGAAGGAAGGAAGGAAGGGAATGAAGGGACGGCATGATGATGGGAGAAGGAGGGAGCGTGAGGGTGAGGGTGTGAGGTGACTGAAGAGGAGGAACAAAAGGACGATAGATTGCAAGGAGGGAAGGAAGGAAGGAAGGGAATGAAGGGACGGCATGATGATGGGAGAAGGA
>NW_026110773.1:425000-467500 GCF_024679095.1 Eriocheir sinensis
GAGGGTGTGAGGTGACTGAAGAGGGGGAACAAAAGGACGATAGTTTGCAAGGCAGGAAGGGGATGATAAGTCAGGATGAGGATGGCCGGGACGGTGAGAGTACAGAGTAAGTGGGAGGTGAAGAATTAGGGATTGGAAACAGCCGCCACCATACTCTCCCTCATCCTCTTCCTCTTCTTCTTCTTCTTTTCACCATTACAACTTTCTTTCCTTTTCCATTACGATTTTGTTTTCTTCGTTTTAATAAGTTCTTATAATTAGTACTTGCTTTTATGAACTTTCTTCTTCTTCTTCTTCTTCTTCTTCTTCTTCTGTTCTTTCTTATCATCATAACATTCTTTACCACTTCCGTCTATAATATTTTCTTTGTTTTCAAAATTCTACATTGTTGTGTTTTTACATATGTCTCTTTTTTTCTTTCTCTCTTTCTTTTTCTCCTCCTTCTGCTGCACCTCCTTCAGCAGCCTCCAGCTTTAACTTGACCTTGCAGGATGCCTCGCCTTCCCTCGCCTCGCCTCTCCTCGCCACGCCGCCTTGGCAAACTCATCCTGATTACAACACATTATCTCTCTCTCTCTCTCTCTCTCTCTCTCTCTCTCTCTCTCTCTCTCTCTCTCTCTCTCTCTCTCTCTCTCTCTCTCTTCTAATTCCCTCCTTCCTTTGGTTCCCCTTCCTCCTTCCACCACCCTCACCTTCCTTTATTCCCTTACAACCTTTTTCCCTCCTTCATGGTCCCCATTTGTCTTTTCTTCCCTCCCTCCCTTTTGCCTTCCCGTTTTTCTTACACCCCGTCATCCTCCTCAGCACATCCTTCCCCTTCCCTTTCTTGGCCACTTCTCGACAGTTCCGATTCCCCTCCGTCACGTCTTTCCTTCCTTCTCTTCTACAGGCCTCTTCTATTCTCTGTTCTCTCATTCAACAACCCACCTTTTAATATTTCTTTTCCTTTGCTCATCTTTCACTTTCCATTACTCTCCTTCTCAACGGTCCCTCCCATCCTAATATTACACGTGCTAGCCTTCCCCCTCCTCTCCCTCCCCACCTCTATGGGGCGTCCACACTCACCTTCCTTCCACTAATTCTACACAGAAAACACGTTGTCTTGTATTATTAAGGGAGAACACGGCCAACTGATTACTAAACACTACCTTTGTTTCCTTCCTTTTCTTCTTTGGGTCTACGTTCACACCCTGTGAAGGTCCTCGATCATTCTCTGTAAGTTTTCCTCTGAGTCTGTGGAGGCCTTCACTTTCCATTCTGGTTCCGAACAATCCCAGGCTAGCCCGCTCTGCCTCCTGTCACACTCTTTTCATAAACACAGAGGAACAAAAATGAACAACTACCAAAAGAAAATCGGAATCGTACTGGCAGGCATCATTGCGGCCCTCGCGCCGTACCTCTGGGGCGCCGCCCGTTACGGCGGGCCGCTCCTGGAGGCGCGGCGGGAGTGGCAGGCCGCCGGGCCACACACAACGGCGCTGGGCGAGCTAAGGCAGCGTCTGGCCGGTGCCTGGTGGCTCCCCGGCGCGCTGCGCCCTGCACGGCCCCGGGATCCCCTGATGGAGTGTGGCCTCCCCGCCGGCGACGGCTGGTGGGACGTGCTGCGGCTGCTGGCCGGGGCCAAGCGGCACCTGGACTGCCTGCACGAGCAGGTACGGCAGGCTGAGGAGGAGCAAGCAGGTTTCGTTAGAACTCTGCTAGTTTGCGGCGGCCTGCTGCTGCTCCTGGCGATGTTGGCGGCCCTGGCTGCTGTGGCCTCCAGCCCACCGTCCCGCCGGGAAGGAGGTGAAGATACAGGCCTGGACGTGACACCACCTGATAAGGGGGGCGATGAAGAAAAGCAAGAAGAAACACACCTGGAAGAGGTGAAGGAGTGTGTCCAGGAAAGACCACGTGACACGGAGACACCCGCGGCGACGGGGAAGGAGGCGGGTGTAGAAAGGGTGACAGAAGTAGGAAATGAAGGAGAGGAGCACCCGAGTGACGGGTGTGTGGAGAAGATGGGAGAAGAGACGGAGACAGAAGGTGAAGAAGGTTTGGAAATTGAAGAAGACTTGGAAAAAGGAGATACAGAAACCAAAGAAGACTTGGTAACTGAAGAAGAGACGGAAAAGAAAGAAGAGACGGAAAACAAGGAAGAGGTGGAAAGGGAAAATGACGGGAATAAGGAAGATGAAGTAGACAATGCAAACGAGGAGAATGAAAATGAAGTACATAAGGAAACTGAGGAAGACATTGAGAAAGAAGACCACAGACAAAATACAGACAATGAGATGGAAGGGAATGAAAATGACGGGCAGAAGGAAAATGAAGAAAATACTGCGAGGGAAGAAGGAAATGAAAATGAAGAACACAAGGAAAATGAAGAAAATACTGAGAAAGAAGAAAATAAAAATGAACACAAAGAAAATGAAGAAATTATTGAGAAAGAAGAAAATAAAAATGAACACAAAGAAAATGAAGAAAATATTGAGAAAGAAGAAAATAAAAATGAACACAAAGAAAATGAAGAAAATATTGAGAAAGAAGAAGTAAACGAAAATGAAGAACACAAGGAATATGAAGAAAGTATTGAGAAAGAAGAAAATGAAAATGAAGAACACAAGGAATATGAAGAAAATATTGAGAAAGAAGAAGAAAATGAAAATGAAGAACACAAGGAATATGAAGAAAATATTGAGAAAGAAGAAGAAAATGAAAATGAAGAACACAAGGAAAATGAAGAAAATATTGAGAAAGAAGAAGTAAATGAAAATGAAGAACACAAGGGAAATGAAGAAAGTATTGAGAAAGAAAAAGTAAATGAAAATGAAGAACACAAGGAATATGAAGAAAGTATTGAGAAAGAAGAAGTAAATGAAAATGAAGAACACAAGGAATATGAAGAAAGTATTGAGAAAGAAGAAGTAAATGAAAATGAAGAACACAAGGAATATGAAGAAAGTATTGAGAAAGAAGAGTGTTCCCAAGCCGCGGACAACAGGAACACCGTCGAGGCGACAGACGATACAAGTCATGCCGCAGAGTCTAGCCCGTCCGCCAAAACTTTAAAACACGTTCATGCAACCGAACCCCAAACGCAGACCAGTGTTACTCCTCCTGTGCCACGCCAAGCACCTCCTCAGACACCCACCCGTGCCCCTTCGTCTGTTTCCCCCTCAACAACGACACCCCCGCCAGCCAACACCGCCTCTTTCCTACCGCCAATTCCCCGCCCGCCGCCCCCCTGGGACTGCCCTCCCAAGTGTTATGACGGCAGCCGCCGCGCTCTGCACCAGGAACTACAGGACTTTCATCGGTGGGCTGGCGGCTCAGACGCCGAGTACCAGCGTCGCCTGCGTCCAGTGGAGGACCTGCGGCGTGTGGTGGTCACAATGTGGCCTCAGGTGCGCGTCGAGGCCACCGGCAGCCTGGCCAACGGCCTCTATATGGCGGACAGCGATGTGGATGCGACACTGCTGGGCCACTGGCCCGCGTCACCCTCTCCACTACTCGCACTCCGCGACGCCCTCCAGCGGGAGGGCGTGGCGCGGCTCGGCCAGCTCACCGTGCTGGAGAAGACGACGGTTCCACTGGTCAAGTTCGTGCACCAGGCGACGGGCTTGCCCGTGGACGTGTCCTTAGGCAGCGAGGCGGCCGTGCGCGCCGCAGAGCTGGTGCGGGAGTTGTTGCGCCGCTTCCCGGCCCTGGCGCCCATCTCACTGCTGGTGCGCCACTATCTGCGTGGCCTGGGCCTGGCAGAGGTCTTCACGGGGGGCGTGTCATCCTACGCCGTCACCCTCATGGTCACCAGCTTCCTGCAGCTGCAGGTTCCCCCGGACGCCCAGCACGACCTCGGGTGGCTGCTGGTGCGCTTCTTCGCCTTCTACGGCTATGAGTTTAATTTCGCCAGCACGGGGATCAGCGTAGTGGGGCGCGGCCGCTACCTGCGTAAGGAAGACGTGCCCATCGTGATGCCGCGCGGCCACCGGCGGGCGGACCTCTGCATCCAAGACCCGCTCTGTCCCACCAACGACCTGGGGCGGTCCTCCTTCCGTGTCTGGGACGTGCGCAGAGCCTTCCAGCACGCCTACCGAGTGCTGGAAGCCGCCCTTTTCGAGCCAGGCGTGTACGCCTCCCCCTGCTCCCTGCTCGGCCAGCTGCTGGCGCGGCACGCCACGCCCCAGCGAGTCCTGCCAAAGTGGACGCCTCCACCCGTCCCAGCAGCAACGGGAGCCAGCAGGACTGCCTATGAGCAAAAGAAACAAGGTATTGTTAAAAGAGATAAAACTACGTCTAACACAAAGAATAAGAAACTCGCAGCACGGGCTGAAGTAAACCAGATAAATCATAACGACATTGACGACCGTGCGCTCCCTCTCGCAGAGGCTGAACACCGAAGCAAGCACAGGCCTGGCCAAACCCGGAAAGACGACTTCAAGAAGCCAGAGCAGGCACCGACCCCCCAGCCAACGCGCACAGGGACGACTGTCAGGGTGTTGAACCGGCACGGACGATTCGTGACGATCTCCAGGAAGGAGGCGGCGGACGGGGCCTTCCACACCCAGCGGTTTCATTAATTAATAAACCCTTCAAAGCCTAGCGTGACCGTGATATTTTTCTACATATGCATATACGATTAAAAGAAGTGAAGAAAGGTAAATTTTCCCGTGTCACAGTCTAGAGTACAATAGCTCCTACAAGTTCCTGGTAGCCTGTTGAATTCAGCCTTCCCAATCCGGAGTAGGCAGCCACAGAATGAAGACGTGCTGTAAAGTTGCAGCCATGGACAGACAACAAAAGTAAGTCCTTACTTTTTTCATAAGAACATAAGAACATAAGAAGACAGGAGTCTGCAAGAGGCCGGTAGGCCTGTACGAGGCAGCTCCCCTGAACCTAAGCTCCCGTGTATCTAGCCCCACCTAATATCGCGGTCCATGAATTTATCTAATCTATTTTTTAATGTGACAATTGTATTGGCACTCACCACATGACTGCTAAGCCTATTCCACTCATCCACCACCCTGTTTGTAAACCAATTTTTGCATATATCCCTGTTTAATCTGAATTTATCCAGTTTAAACCCATTACTTCGTGTCCTACCCGGTTCTCTTACCAACAAAACCTTATGAATGTCTCCCTTATTAAAGCCCTTCATCGATTTATAAACCTCGATCATGTCTCCACGCACCCTTCGCCTTTCTAGAGAATACAAGTCTAACTGTTTGAGTCTTTCCTCGCATGGCAAGTTTCTCAACCCCTCAATCATCTTAGTCATCCTCCTCTGCACCGATTCTTACATTTTGATATCCATTTTATAGTAAGGTGACCTGAACTGAACCGCATAGTCCAGATGAGGTCTAACTAATGCTAAATATAGTTTGAGGAACACTTCGGCGCTTCTGTTCCTTGAAATAAATCCCAGTACCGTATTTGCTCGATATCTAGCTTGAATGCATTGTGCCCTTGGACGGAGATCAGAGCTCACTAAGATCTCTAAATCCCTCTCGCACCCAGACCTACTTATGAGAGTGTCATTTAAGGAATAGTTATGTGAGGGGTTGTTCCTACCTACACTCAGAATACTGCACTTCCCTACATTGAACTCCATCTGTCATTTGTCCGCCCAGTCATACAATCTGTTTAGTTCACCCTGTATCCATTATCTGTATTTGTATCTGTTTCCATGTAGCATCCTCAAAAATACTTATTGTTGATGTTTTCTGATTAAAAATGAATAGTTCTTTGTACTGAATGTAATGAATAAAAATAATTTGTCTAAACACAGATATATTTAGCAGAAGTTGTGAGCGTTACCATATGGTTACGCTAGGCTTTTGTGACACTAATAGCCAATGTTTGTTAGTTGTTTGAGTAGCAAAAGACACAGGCTTTATATCTTATATACTGAATTATTTTTCTTCTTCCAGAAGCTTGACAATTGCTGAGATACTACAAGAACTGGAGAATGGTGATGCTGTGTTAACCAGTATATATATATATATATATATATATATATATATATATATATATATATATATATATATATATATATATATATATATATATATATATATATATATATATATATATATTTTTCAGTCACCGCCGAGTGGCCTAAGACTACCCACATGCTGTCCTGATAACCACCTATCAACCCGGACTCAAGAAGATGTACAGCGCAAGTGAAATCAAGAATGAGCTCAGGGGCACCATGACCCAATAATAATGGCGCCACTATAAACAACTGCCTGCGCCGTGACGGCTCAGACCGACCATCAGGCCCATATGAATTAGCCTCCCAGCTATAGGTCACTTGTATATATATATATATATATATATATATATATATATATATATATATATATATATATATATATATATATATATATATATATATATATATATATATATATATATATATATATATATATATATATATATATATATATATATAGATAGATAGATATGAATAGATAGATAGATATAGATGAATATAGATATAGATATATATATATACACATATATGCACACATATATATATATATATATATATATATATATATATATATATATATATATATATATATATATATATATATATATATATATATATATATATATATTTTTTTTTTTTTTTTTTTTTACACCAAAGTTGACAGTTCAAGGGCACACAAAAAGCAAACATTAATAAAAAAAAAGCCCGCTACTCACTGCTCCTAAAAAGAATCCAAAGAGGTGGCCGAAAGATAGGTCAGTTTCCGGAGGAGAGGTGTCCTGATACCCTCCTCTTGAAAGAGTTTAAGTCGTAGGCAGGAGGAAATACAGATGAAGGAAGAGTGTTCCAGAGTTTACCAGCGTGAGGGATGAAAGAGTGAAGATGCTGGTTAACTCTTGCATAAGGGGTTTGTACAGTATAGGGATGAGCATGAGTAGAAAGTCGAGTGCAGCGGGACCGCGGGAGGGGGGGAGGCATGCAGTTAGCAAGTTCAGAAGAGCAGTCAGCGTGGAAATATCGATAGAAGATAGAAAGAGAGGCAACATTGCGGCGGAATTTAAGAGGTAGAAGACTATCAGTATGAGGAGGAGAGCTGATGAGACGAAGAGCCTTAGCCTCCACTCTGTCCAGAAGAGCTGTGTGAGTGGAGCCCCCCCACACATGAGATGCATACTCCATAAGAGGGCGGACAAGGCCCCTGTATATGGACAGCAACTGTGCAGGGGAGAAGAATTGGCGGAGACGGTACAGAACGCCCAGCCTCGAGGAAGCTGATTTAGTAAGAGATGAGATATGAGGTTTCCAGTTGAGATTTTGAGTTAAGGATAGACCGAGAATGTTTAGTGTTGAGGAAGGTGATAGCTGGGTGTTGTCAAAGAATAGGGTATAGTTGTTTGGAAGATTGTGTCGAGTGGATAGGTGAAGAAACTGTGTTTTTGAGGCGTTGAAGGACACCAGGTTCTTCTTGCCCCAATCGGAAATAATAGTAAGGTCTGAGGCTAAGCGTTCTGCAGTCTCCAGCCTTGAGTCGTTAAGTTCCTGAAGGGTGGGTCTTCTATAAAAAGAAGTTGAATAATGCAGAGTGGAATCATCGGCGTAGGAATGGATAGGACAGTTCGTTTTGGAAAGAAGATCATCAATGAACAACAGAAAAAGAGTGGGAGATAGGACAGAACCCTGTGGGACACCACTGTTAATAGATTTAGGGGAAGAACAGTGACCGTCTACCACGGTAGAAATAGAACGGTCAGAAAGGAAACTGGAGATAAAGGTACAGAGAGAAGGATAGAAACCGTAGGAGGGTAGTTTAGAAAGCAAAGATTTGTGCCAGACCCTATCAAAAGCTTTTGATATGTCCAGCGCAATAGCAAAAGTTTCACCGAAACGGCTAAGAGAGGATGACCAAGAGTCAGTTAAGAAGGCTAGGAGATCACCAGTTGAACGCCCCTTGCGGAACCCATACTGGCGATCAGATAGAAGGTCAGAAGTGGAAAGGTGCTTTTGAATCTTCCGGTTAAGGATTGATTCAAAAGCTTTAGATAGACAAGAAAGTAAAGCAATAGGACGGTAGTTTGAGGGGTTGGAGCGGTCACCCTTCTTAGGTACAGGCTGTATGAAGGCATACTTCCAGCAAGAAGGAAAGGTAGATGTTGACAGGCAGAGGCGAAAGAGTTTGACCAGGCAGGGTGACAGCACGGAGGCACAGTTTTTAAGGACAATAGGAGGCACTCCATCAGGTCCATAAGCCTTCTGAGGATTGAGGCCAGAGAGGGCATAGAAAACATCATTTTGAAGAATCTTTATAACAGGCATAAAGCCCAGAATCGTCCAGAGTGGAGTTTTTAGAAAAAGTTTGAGAGAAGAGTTCAGCCTTAGAGATAGATGAGACGGCAGTGTTGCCGTCAGGACAGAGGAGTGGAGGGAAAGATGAAGAAGTGAAGTTGGAGGAGATGTTTTTGGCTAGATGCCAGAAGTCACGGGAAGAGTTAGAAAAAGCAAGGTTTTGACATTTTCTATTAATGAAAGAATTTTTGGTTAGTCGGAGAATAGATTTGGCACGATTTCGGGCAGAAATGTAAAGTTCATAATTAGCATTAGTTTGAAGGCTCTGGTACCTTTTGTGAGCTACCTCTCTATCATTGACAGCACGAGAACAAGCGTGATTAAACCAAGGCTTTTTTGCGTGAGGAGTAGAGAAAGAACGAGGAATGTATGCCTCCATTCCAGAGACAATCACCTCTGTGATGCGCTGAGCACACACAGAGGGGTCTCTATCCTGGAAGCAATAATCATTCCACGGGAAATCGGAAAAGTACATCCTCAGGTCGTCCCACCGAGCTGAAGCAAAATGCCAGAAGCATCGCCTCTTCGGTGGGTCCAGAGGGTGTACAGGAGCGATAGGACAGGATGCAGAAATAAGATTGTGATCGGAGGAGCCCAACGGAGAGAACAGTTTGACAGAATAAGCAGAAGGGTTTGAGGTAAGGAAGAGGTCTAGAATGTTGGGCCGATATATATATATATATATATATATATATATATATATATATATATATATATATATATATATATATATATATATATATATATATATATATATATATATATATATATATATATATATATATATATGTACAGTCGACGCTAGAGAGTAGTGTCACGGTTTTCAGAATGTTTAGCCTGGTGGCGGTATCTGGCAACTATACCACGGTGACGCATTCACTGGTGATGTTAGTGACGCGTTTCAGTGTGTACCGTGTGTGAGTGGCCGTGAAATTATAATACTGTATAATATTATATTATATTATAATATAATGTAGTTAGAAATATACCAGATTACATGAATTCAATTTAGAAATGCGATAATGAATGTCTTCTACATGATGATGATGATGATGACGAGGTAAAACATCACGAACAGTCTGAAACACTTTTTCTTATTAAACTTTGAAAATATCGTGTGCAATGCTGTCCTTCACAGAGGCAGGCAGTGACTAATGCTCCTTATCATCAAACAGCAAATAGGCTTGAGGGTCTGTCTAACTCGCAGCCTTAATTCCCGTCACTATAAAGCCTCAAAGACAATTCAGATCATCAAAAATCTAAAATCATTTCTCCGTGAAGATTACATATTATCTAAGTATAAATACGTGTCTGTGTGTGTGTGTGTGTGTGTGTCGCTGACTAGCTGACCCCTTGTCGCTGATGGACATGTCTCCCGTCCCCACCCAGCCTCTCGCCCTCTCTCTCTCTCTCTCTCTCTCTCTCTCTCTCTCTCTCTCTCTCTCTCTCTCTCTCAGGGAACCTTCCAGAGGACTGGTTAATTGGAGTTATTATCCCTATTTATAAAAATGCAGGGGAAGTAGAGGATGTTAATAATTACAGGAGTATAACTCTACTAAGTTGCTTGGGGAAACTATTTACGAGAATGCTTAACGTAAGAGTTCCGTGATGATAATCATGTTATTAAGGACTTAAGGGTTACTCCACTACTGATTATGTCTTGGGTATAAAAAAATTGATTGATCTGTTTCTGCATAAGAAGAAAAACCTGTATTGTCTGACTGTTGACTGTAGGAAAGCCTTTGAGCTGGTGTGGAGAGATGGCCTGTGGTATAAGTTAGTATAGGTAGGAATCAATGGTGGGATCATTAGGGCAACAAGAAACATGTACAGTAACAGTAAATCTTGTGTGTCAGCCAATCGTCCAGACTACTTTGCAAGTCACGCTGCACGGGCTTAGGCAAGGGGAAAATGTGGCACCACTTCTCTCTTACGTGAACGACAGTAAAGATTATCTCTTGGAAAATAACTAAAGCTATATTGAAATTGATGATAAACGGCTGGATGACACGCTCAGAGTTCTTGTATTAGTGTACAGCGGTGACACTGTGATAGTGTCTGAGAGTGTAGCAGGTATGTGCACTGCCCTAAGTGCTGTAAACGTATTGTGAAGCTAGATATTCACTGTAACAAGACTAAAATTACCATGTTTTCCAGGGATAAATGTGAAGTAGGAAACTACAACTTTCAGTTTAAAGGTGAAATGATCGAGATCGTTGAGGAGTATAAATATTTAGGTGTTGTTATGGAATCTAAAGGAAGCTTTTAAACGTGTCAGGAACACCTTTGCCAGCAAGGACGAAGGGCGATGTACAGCTTGATTGGAGAGTGCCGGAAATTTGACCTCCCTGTTGACCTGCAACTGGAATTGTTTGACGCGATGGTGTTGCCTATCATTACGCATGGTTGTGAGATCTGGGGTTACAGAGTTCTTAGGGATGTAGAAAATGTACATATTACGTTTCTGAAACACATACTTAATGTTCGCAAGACCACATGTAATGCCATGGTATATGGCGGGCTGGGTAAACATCCTGTCACCATTCATGTGAAATGCAGAATGTTAAATTATTGGTCAAGGATAATTACCGGTAAACAAGAGAAAATGTTATATACTGTATCAGTCTTTTTAAAATGCATAATGAAAATAGTTACAAATCACCATGAATGAAATATAAAATCGCTGTTTTTTTTTTTTTTTTTTTTTTTACAACGGAGACAGCTCAAGGGCACACACAAAAAAGGAAAACAATAATAAAAAAAAAGCCCGCTGCTCGCTGCTCCTAAAAAAGAATCAAAAGAGGTGTCCGAAAGAGAGGTCAATTTCGGGAGGAGAGGTGTCCTGATACACTTCTCTTGAAAGAATTCAAGTCGTAGGCAGGAGGAAATACAGATGAAGGAAGATTGTTCCAGAGTTTACCAGCGTGAGGGATGAAAGAGTGAAGATGCTTGTTAACTCTTGCATAAGGGGTTTGGACAGTATAGGGATGAGCATGAGTAGAAAGTCCTGTGCAGCGGAGCCGCGGGAGGGGGGAGGCATGCAGTTAGCAGGTGGAAAGTCATTTTTGCGGTTGAAAATTTTTTTTTTTTTTCCATAGGAACTTGCGCGGCTCGTGCGGAGGTACTGCGCCGCACTGCCAAGCGTTAGAGCGTCATGGTGGCCTTTAATTAAATACCTACTACCCTACGCACGGGGGATTTAAACATATACTGTCACTTCTCTTTGTGTATCTACAATTTGCATCCTCTTTTTCCGATTTTTTTCGTAATTATATGTAATTATGGTAAGCGGAAAGCTGTGGCTACATCAATATAAAGCAAAGTTTGCTGGCCTAAAAAGGGTAAGATTTATGACTCAGCTCATAATACTTGAGCACAACAAATAGATACATTGCCTATATAGGCCTCCCTTCAACTCCTGAGGCAACAATAACAAGAAAACAAATGGATAAAGCCAGGATTTCTCCACACCAACCAAAAAAAAAGAGATATGAAAGAAAAAGCCGCGAGTCTGCAGATTATCAGGCAGGTGGCTTTGATGCATAAACCTGGCGACAATGAATGAGTTGGGTGGCGCCCAATGATACCCTCCCCTCTGAGGGATTGATATTTTGTCTTTTAGAATACATTGTGCATTCCTACATGTATTATAAGAGACAAAAGGGGACCAGGTGCCTAAATCTACTTCGAGGAAAATCAATTGTGAGCACACCCTCCCCGTAGAAGTGACCTGAGATGACCTGAAAGAGCTTCCTTGGAAATCTAAACCTCTTGAACATTATCAGAGGAGTAAGATGAGGAACGAGACATAGTTGTGTTGTGCTAGAAAACATCTCTGTACCGTACATTGTCACCTAAACATAAAAGTGCGTTTTTCTCAAAATAAAAATTTTAATGTAAAGAATAATATATCTCGACCTGTATTTGGACGATTTTTTTTTTTTCAGCATAATACTCAGAAAAGAATTATCTACAAATAGTGGGGTGGCTTATGGCCAAAATATGACCAAATCGTTACATGCTGGCCCAAAGTACCAAAGTTGGTACATCTATACTTTGGGTTAATACAAACATTTTTGAAGGGGGGTACCCGATTTTAAAGGTCAAGGTCAAGGTCAAGGTCAGGCGAAGGTTAAAGGTCAAAATGTGGTAGTACTGTAATTTCAGGTGTCATTTTAGTTTTATCTTGCTTCAAGTAGTATAGTTGGTAACAGGATTTGTAATAATATGTATTTTTATGTTTCAGAGTGCTTCCTGGTTGAGAACTGAAGTCAGCAAGGCAAGTCAGTAGTGGAGAGCTTGCATTTCAATCTTCAATGCAACATGGATTGGTCAAAGTGCATCATATGCGGTACAGAAGATGGGGCATTAAAGTGTCCTGCAACACAACAGGATGGCAAAGGTTCACAAGCATATGAAGAATTTATGAAAAATGTACATGGTTTTAAAGAACTGAAATCATTGCCTGCAAGAATTTGCTTTGGTGATGATGTGACAACCAATGACCTCAATGTGAATTGTGCTAAGTGGCATAAAAACTGTCATTTGTTATTAATTTGCCAAATCAAAATTGTTAAGGGCACAAGAGAGAAATGCTAGAAAGAGAATTGTTGACCACTCTGGCGATGATGTTAGTACTGGACAAAGAAAATCCAAACGTGTATCTCGAACTGATGAAGTAATGGGTTGCAACATGTGTATATTTTGCAAGAAGTCAGATGGTATACTTCACAATTGTGAAACTTTAGGACTAGACAAAACACTGCGTGAGCAAGCAACAGAACTACAAGATACTGATTTGTTAGCTACTATTGCAGATGGGGATCTTGTTGCTACTGAAGCAAAGTATCACAAACAATGTATGGATGCATTCCGTGTTCGATACAGAAGTTACAAGCGATCCATGGCTACATTATCGGATACAACTGATCAATCAATGACAGACTCAAGGGTATTTGCAGAAATGATATCTTTTATTGAAGCGAATGTTGAAGACGGGGAGTACATATTTCCATTAGTAGATCTGCACAAAATGTGTGTAGCTCGCTTTGCAGCCTTGGGGTATGAAAAACAGGTGAACAAGACACGGCTGAAAAACAAACTTTTGGATCATTACAAGGATCAGTGTCAGGAACAATCAGTTGGCAAACAAACAGTTCTTGTCTTTAATGAAGGCCTTCAGAAGCTCATAAAGGAGGAGTTGAAGTCTCGTGATTTTGAGAAGGACGCTCTCTCAATGGTACACATAGCAAAGGTAATACGGCAAGAAATTTCAAAGGCAAAATTCTGTACATTCAGTGGAAGTTTCACCACAGACTGTCAAGATGACTCAGTGCCAAATTCACTCAAAGTCTTGATCTCCATGTTGTTATATGGATCAAACATCAAGGACCAGACCGCAACAAATTCACAAGAATGTCTGACCATATGCCAGCTGATTAGATTCAATTGTAAGAACAGCCCAAAGTAGCAGATAACCACGCCACCATAGATCCAAAGAACCACCGCTTCCCTTATATGTAGGCTTGAGTGTTCACACGCAAACCCGGAGCAAGAAAATGTTGACACATCTCCATAAACTCGGAATCAGTGTCAGCTATGAAAGAGTGTTAGAAGTGGAAGACTGGCTGACAAATGCAGTATGTGAACGATCTCAAGAGGAAGGTATGGTATGCCCTGTGCAACTTATTGATGGTGTGTTCACAGCAGGGGCACTAGACAATCTGGATCACAATCCAACATCACAAACAGCTGAAGGATCATTCCATGGCACAAGTATCAGTGTGTTCCAGTTTCCTGCAGAGAATAAGCAAGAGACAAGTAGAGAGCCCATCAAAATACCACCACAGGCACACATTAGAAATCCATCCCTTCCAGATAGTTATCGAATAGTTCCAGCTATTGCTTGCAACACCGACACTGTTAATGTCACAGAAGCTGCAGCTATGGAAGACCCTGATCCTGAACCTGTTCTATGTGAAGCAATATACAACGAAAATCAGTGGTTAGAGGAAAGGATACCTGTAGCCCAAAAGAACAAATTAGAAAAAGGTGATATCATGGCCTGGGCCTCGCATCATTCTGCAAATACCCTTGAGTCTGTCATTGATTGATCAGTTGTATCCGATAATGTAGCCATGGATCGCTTGTAACTTCTGTATCGAACACGGAATGCATCCATACATTGTTTGTGATACTTTGCTTCAGTAGCAACAAGATCCCCATCTGCAATAGTAGCTAACAAATCAGTATCTTGTAGTTCTGTTGCTTGCTCACGCAGTGTTTTGTCTAGTCCTAAAGTTTCACAATTGTGAAGTATACCATCTGACTTCTTGCAAAATATACACATGTTGCAACCCATTACTTCATCAGTTCGAGATACACGTTTGGATTTTCTTTGTCCAGTACTAACATCATCGCCAGAGTGGTCAACAATTCTCTTTCTAGCATTTCTCTCTTGTGCCCTTAACAATTTTGATTTGGCAAATTAATAACAAATGACAGTTTTTATGCCACTTAGCACAATTCACATTGAGGTCATTGGTTGTCACATCATCACCAAAGCAAATTCTTGCAGGCAATGATTTCAGTTCTTTAAAACCATGTACATTTTTCATAAATTCTTCATATGCTTGTGAACCTTTGCCATCCTGTTGTGTTGCAGGACACTTTAATGCCCCATCTTCTGTACCGCATATGATGCACTTTGACCAATCCATGTTGCATTGAAGATTGAAATGCAAGCTCTCCACTACTGACTTGCCTTGCTGACTTCAGTTCTCAACCAGGAAGCACTCTGAAACATAAAAATACATATTATTACAAATCCTGTTACCAACTATACTACTTGAAGCAAGATAAAACTAAAATGACACCTGAAATTACAGTACTACCACATTTTGACCTTTAACCTTCGCCTGACCTTGACCTTGACCTTTAAAATCGGGTACCCCCCTTCAAAAATGTTTGTATTAACCCAAAGTATAGATGTACCAACTTTGGTACTTTGGGCCAGCATGTAACGATTTGGTCATATTTTGGCCATAAGCCACCCCACTATTTGTAGATAATTCTTTTCTGAGTATTATGCTGAAAAAAAAAAAATCGTCCAAATACAGGTCGAGATATATTATTCTTTACATTAAAATTTTTATTTTGAGAAAAACGCACTTTTATGTTTAGGTGACAATGTACGGTACAGAGATGTTTTCTAGCACAACACAACTATGTCTCGTTCCTCATCTTACTCCTCTGATAATGTTCAAGAGGTTTAGATTTCCAAGGAAGCTCTTTCAGGTCATCTCAGGTCACTTCTACGGGGAGGGTGTGCTCACAATTGATTTTCCTCGAAGTAGATTTAGGCACCTGGTCCCCTTTTGTCTCTTATAATACATGTAGGAATGCACAATGTATTCTAAAAGACAAAATATCAATCCCTCAGAGGGGAGGGTATCATTGGGCGCCACCCAACTCATTCATTGTCGCCAGGTTTATGCATCAAAGCCACCTGCCTGATAATCTGCAGACTCGCGGCTTTTTCTTTCATATCTCTTTTTTTTTGGTTGGTGTGGAGAAATCCTGGCTTTATCCATTTGTTTTCTTGTTATTGTTGCCTCAGGAGTTGAAGGGAGGCCTATATAGGCAATGTATCTATTTGTTGTGCTCAAGTATTATGAGCTGAGTCATAAATCTTACCCTTTTTAGGCCAGCAAACTTTGCTTTATATTGATGTAGCCACAGCTTTCCGCTTACCATAATTACATATAATTACGAAAAAAATCGGAAAAAGAGGATGCAAATTGTAGATACACAAAGAGAAGTGACAGTATATGTTTAAATCCCCCGTGCGTAGGGTAGTAGGTATTTAATTAAAGGCCACCATGACGCTCTAACGCTTGGCAGTGCGGCGCAGTACCTCCGCACGAGCCGCGCAAGTTCCTATGGAAAAAAAAATTTTCAACCAGAAAAAGAGAGAGAGAGAGGGCAGGCTGGGTGGGGACCAGGAGCATGCCATGGCGTGAGGTCAGCAGTCAGCGAGCACACACACACACACAGACACGTATTCTTGATAATATGTAATCTTCAGGAGAAATGATTTTAGTTGCGATGATCTGGTGTCTTGGGACTATATTGACCAGGGTAGGCTTGAGTTAGACAGGCCTCAACCTATTTATTTGATGATAAGGAGCATTAGTCTGCCTCATGAGACAACATACCACGATATTTTTCAAAGTTTAATAAGAAAAAGTGTTCAGACATTCGTGATGTTTTACCTCATCATCATCATCATCGTCATCTTAGAAAGACATTCATTATCATTTCTACAGTGAATTAAAATTATTTCTTTATTATAATTTCATATATATATATATATATATATATATATATATATATATATATATATATATATATATATATATAGCTCAGTAGAGACTGACCTGAGGATGTGCTTTTCCGATTTCCGTGGAATGATTATTGCTTCCAGGATAGAGACCCCTCTGTGTGCTCAGCGCATCACAGAGTGATTGTGTCTCTGGAATGGAAGCATACATTCTCGTTCTTTCTCTACTCCTCACTTTAAAAGCCTTGGTTTTAATCGCTTGTTCTCGTGCTGTCAATGATAGAGGTAGCTCACAAAAGATACCAGAGCCTTCAAACTAATGCTAATTATGAACTTTACATTTCTGCCCGAAATCGTGCGAATCTATTCTCCGACTAACCAAAAATTCTTTCATTAATAGAAAATGTCAAAACCTTGCTTTCTCTAACTCTTCCCGTGACTTCTGGCATCTAGCCAAAACATCTCCTCAACTTCACTTCTTCATCTTTCCCTCCTCCTCAGTCCTGACAGCAACACTGCCGTCTCATCTATCTCTAAGGCTGAACTCTTCTCTCAAACTTTTTCTAAAAACTCCCTCTGGACGATTCTGGGCATATTCCTCCTACTCATCCCCCTCTCAGCTCCTTTATACCTGTTATAAAGATTCTTCAAAATGATGTTTTCTATGCCCTCTCTGGCCTCAATCCTCAGAAGGCTTATGGACCTGATGGGTGCCTCTATTGTCCTTAAAACTGTGCCTCCGTGCTGTCACCCTGCCTGGTCAAACTCTTTCGCCTCTGCCTGTCAACATCTACCTTTCCTTCTTGCTGGAAGTATGCCTTCATACAGCCTGTACCTAAGAAGGGTGACCGCTCAATCCCTCAAACTACCGTCCTATTGCTTTACTTTCTTGTCTATCTAAGCTTTTGAATCAATCCTTAACCGGAAGATTCAAAAGCACCTTTCCACTTCAGACCTTCTGTCTGATCGCCAGTATGGGCTCCGCAAGGGGCGTTCTGGTGATCTTGACTTCTTAACTGCCTCTTGGTCATCCTCTCTTAGCCGTTTCGGTGAAACTTTTGCTATTGCGCTGGACATATCAAAAGCTTTTGATAGGGTCTGGCACAAATCTTTGCTTTCTAAACTACCCTCCTACAGTTTCTCTCCTTCTCTCTGTACCTTTATCTCCAGTTTCCTTTCTGACCGTTCTATTTCTGCCGTGGTAGACTGTCACTGTTCTTCTAAATCTATTAACAGTGGTGTCCCACAGGTTCTGTCCTATCTCCTCTTTTTCTGTTGTTCATTGATGATCTTCTTTCCAAAACAGACTGTCCTATCCATTCCTACGCCGATGATTCCACTCTGCATTATTCAACTTCTTTTAATAGAGACCCACCTTCAGGAACTTAACGACTCAAGGCTGGAGGCTGCAGAACCTTAGCCTCAGACCTTACTATTATTTCCGATTGGGGCAAGAAAGAACCTGGTGTCCTTCAACGCCTCAAAACACAGTTTCTCCACCTAGCCACTCGACACAATCTTCAAAACAACTATACCCTATTCTTTGACAACACCCAGCTATCACCTTCCTCAACACTAAACACACTCAGTCTAGACTTAACTCAAAATCTCAACTGGAAACTTCATAGCTCAGCTCGTACTAAATCAGCTTCCTCGAGGCTGGGCGTTCTGTACCGTCTCCGCCAGTTCTTCTCCCCTGCACAGTTGCTGTCCATATACAGGGCCTTGTCCGCCTCGTATGGAGTATGCATCTCTCATGTGTGGGGGCTCCCTCACACAGCTCTTCTGGACAGAGTGAGCTAAGGCTCTTCGTCTCATCAGCTCTCCTCCTCATACTGATAGTCTTCTACCTCTTAAATTCCGCCGCAATGTTGCCTCTCTTTCTATCTTCTATCGATATTTCCATGACTGCTCTTCTGAACTTGCTAACTGCATGCCTCCCCCTCCCGCAGCCCCTGCACTCGACTTTCTACTCATGCTCATCCCTATACTGTCCAAACCCCTTATGCAGGGATTAACCAGCATCTTCACTCTTTCATCCCTCACGCTGGTAAACTCTGGAACAATCTTCCTTCATCTGTATTTCCTCCTGCCTACGACTTGAACTCTTTCAAGAGGAGGTATCAGGACACCTCTCCTCCAAACTGACCTATCTTTCAGCCACCTCTTTGGATTCTTTTTAGGAGCAGAGAGTAGCAGGCTTTTTTATTAATGTTTGCTTTTGTGTGCCTTGAACTGTCTCCTTTGCTGTAAAAAAAATATATATATATATATATATATATATATATATATATATATATATATATATATATATATATATATATATATATATATATATATATATATATATATATATATATATATATATATATATATATATATATATATATATATATATATATATATATATATATATATATATATATATATATATATATATATATATATATATATATATATATATATATATATATATATATATATATATATATATATATATATATATATATATATATATATAATTCATATTCGGTCCAGGCCCGTCTCACGGCTGAGCGAGGCATTTATAGGTGGCGCCATTATTATTATTGTTCAGTCATGATTTTGAGAGCTCATTCTTGTTCGCTGTATCTTCTTGAGTCCAGGGTTGATAGGTGGTTATCACATGGTAGTCTTAGGCCACTCGGCAGTGACCTGAAAAATCTCAGGTGGTTGAAAATCGGAGGATATATATATATATATATATATATATATATATATATATATATATATATATATATATATATATATATATATATATATATATATATATATATATATATATATATATATATATATATATATATATATATATATATATATATATATATATATATTCTCCAGTTCTTGTAGTATCTCAGCAATTGTCAAGCTTCTGGAAGAAGAAAAATAATTCAGTATATAAGATATAAAGCCTGTGTCTTTTGCTACTCAAACAACTAACAAACATTGGCTATTAGTGTCACAAAAGCCTAGCGTAACCATATGGTAACGCTCACAACTTCTGCTAAATATATCTGTGTTTAGATAAATTATTTTTATTCATTACATTCAGTACAAAGAACTATTCATTTTTAATCAGAAAACATCAACAATAAGTATTTTTGAGGATGCTACATGGAAACAGATACAGATACAGATAATGGATACAGGGTGAACTAAACAGATTGTATGACTGGGCGGACAAATGGCAGATGGAGTTCAATGTAGGGAAGTGCAGTATTCTGAGTGTAGGTAGGAACAACCCCTCACATAACTATTCCTTAAATGACACTCCCATAAGTAGGTCTGGGTGCGAGAGGGATTTAGAGATCTTAGTGAGCTATGATCTCCGTCCAAGGGCACAATGCATTCAAGCTAGAAATCGAGCAAATACGGTACTGGGATTTATTTCAAGGAACAGAAGCGCCGAAGTGTTCCTCAAACTATATTTAGCATTAGTTAGACCTCATCTGGACTATGCGGTTCAGTTCAGGTCACCTTACTATAAAATGGATATCAAAATGTAAGAATCGGTGCAGAGGAGGATGACTAAGATGATTGAGGGGTTGAGAAACTTGCCATGCGAGGAAAGACTCAAACAGTTAGACTTGTATTCTCTAGAAAGGCGAAGGGTGCGTGGAGACATGATCGAGGTTTATAAATCGATGAAGGGCTTTAATAAGGGAGACATTCATAAGGTTTTGTTGGTAAGAGAACCGGGTAGGACACAGTAATGGGTTTAAACTGGATAAATTCAGATTAAACAGGGATATATACAAAATTGGTTTACAAACAGGGTGGTGGATGAGTGGAATAGGCTTAGCAGTCATGTGGTGAGTGCCAATACAATTGTCACATTAAAAAATAGATTAGATAAATTCATGGACCGCGATATTAGGTGGGGCTAGATACACAGAGCTTAGGTTCAGGGGAGCTGCCTCGTACAGGCCTACCGGCCTCTTGCAGACTCCTGTCTTCTTATGTTCTTATGTTCTTATGAAAAAAGTAAGGACTTACTTTTGTTGTCTGTCCATGGCTGCAACTTTACAGCACGTCTTCATTATGTGGCTGCCTACTCCGGATTGGGAAGGCTGAATTCAACAGGCTACCAGGAACTTGTAGGAGCTATTGTACTCTAGACTGTGACAGGAAAATTTACCTTTCTTCACTTCTTTTAATCGTATATGCATATGTAGAAAATATCACGGTCACGCTAGGCTTTGAAGGGTTTATTAATTAATGAAACCTCTGGGTGTGGAAGGCCCCGTCCGCCGCCTCCTTCCTGGAGATCGTCACGAATCGTCCGTGCCGGTTCAACACCCTGACAGTCGTCCCTGTGCGCGGTGGCTGGGGTCGGTGCCTGCTCTGGCTTCTTGAAGTCGTCTTTCCGGGTTTAGCCAGGCCTGTGCTTTTCGGTGTTCAGCCTCTGCGGGGAGCGCACGGTCGTCAATGTCGTTATGATTTATCTGGTTTACTTCAGCCCGTGCTGCGAGTTTCTTATTCTTTGTGTTAGACGTGGTTTTATCTCTTTTAACAATACCTTGTTTCTTTGCTCATAGGCAGTCCTGCTGGTTCCTGTTGCTGCTGGGACGGGTGGAGGCGTCCACTTTGGCAGGACTCGCTGGGGCGTGGCGTGCCGCGCCAGCAGCTGGCCGAGCAGGGAGCAGGGGGAGGCGTACACGCCTGGCTCGAAAAGGGCGGCTTCCAGCACTCGGTAGGCGTGCTGGAAGGCTCTGCACGTCCCAGACACGGAAGGATGACCTCCAAAGGTCGTTGGTTGGACAGAGCGGGTCTTGGATGCAGAGGTCCGCCCGCCGGTGGCCGCGCGGCATCACGATGGGCACGTCTTCCTTACGCATGTATCGGCCGCGCCCACTACGCTGATCCCCGTGCTGGCGAAATTAAACTCATAGCCGTAGAAGGCGAAGAAGCGCACCAGCAGCCACCCGAGGTCGTGCTGGGCGTCCGGGGGAACCTGCAGCTGCAGGAAGCTGGTGACCATGAGGGTGACGGCGTAGGATGACACGCCCCCCGTGAAGACCTCTGCCAGGCCCAGGCCACGCAGATAGTGGCGCACCAGCAGTGAGATGGGCGCCAGGGCCGGGAAGCGGCGCAACAACTCCCGCACCAGCTCTGCGGCGCGCACGGCCGCCTCGCTGCCTAAGGACACGTCCACGGGCAAGCCCGTCGCCTGGTGCACGAACTTGACCAGTGGAACCGTCGTCTTCTCCAGCACGGTGAGCTGGCCGAGCCGCGCCACGCCCTCCCGCTGGAGGGCGTCGCGGAGTGCGAGTAGTGGAGAGGGTGACGCGGGCCAGTGGCCCAGCAGTGTCGCATCCACATCGCTGTCCGCCATATAGAGGCCGTTGGCCAGGCTGCCGGTGGCCTCGACGCGCACCTGAGGCCACATTGTGACCACCACACGCCGCAGGTCCTCCACTGGACGCAGGCGACGCTGGTACTCGGCGTCTGAGCCGCCAGCCCACCGATGAAAGTCCTGTAGTTCCTGGTGCAGAGCGCGGCGGCTGCCGTCATAACGCAGGAGGGCAGTCCCAGGGGCGGGGCGGGGAATTGGCGGTAGGAAAGAGGCGGTGTTGGCTGGCGGGGGTGTCGTTGTTGAGGGGGAAACAGACGAAGGGGCACGGGTGGGTGTCTGAGGAGGTGCTTGGCGTGGCACAGGAGGAGTAACACTGGTCTGCGTTTGGGGTTCGGTTGCATGAACGTGTTTTAAAGTTTTGGCGGACGGGCTAGACTCTGCGGCATGACTTGTATCGTCTGTCGCCTCGACGGTGTTCGTGTTGTCCGCGGCTTGGGAACACTCTTCTTTCTCAATACTTTCTTCATATTCCTTGTGTTCTTCATTTTCATTTACTTCTTCTTTCTCAATACTTTCTTCATATTCCTTGTGTTCTTCATTTTCATTTACTTCTTCTTTCTCAATACTTTCTTCATATTCCTTGTGTTCTTCATTTTCATTTACTTCTTCTTTCTCAATACTTTCTTCATTTCCCTTGTGTTCTTCATTTTCATTTACTTCTTCTTTCTCAATATTTTCTTCATTTTCCTTGTGTTCTTCATTTTCATTTTCTTCTTCTTTCTCAATATTTTCTTCATATTCCTTGTGTTCTTCATTTTCATTTTCTTCTTCTTTCTCAATATTTTCTTCATATTCCTTGTGTTCTTCATTTTCATTTTCTTCTTCTTTCTCAATATTTTCTTCATATTCCTTGTGTTCTTCATTTTCGTTTACTTCTTCTTTCTCAATATTTTCTTCATTTTCTTTGTGTTCATTTTTATTTTCTTCTTTCTCAATATTTTCTTCATTTTCTTTGTGTTCATTTTTATTTTCTTCTTTCTCAATAATTTCTTCATTTTCTTTGTGTTCATTTTTATTTTCTTCTTTCTCAGTATTTTCTTCATTTTCCTTGTGTTCTTCATTTTCATTTCCTTCTTCCCTCGCAGTATTTTCTTCATTTTCCTTCTGCCCGTCATTTTCATTCCCTTCCATCTCATTGTCTGTATTTTGTCTGTGGTCTTCTTTCTCAATGTCTTCCTCAGTTTCCTTATGTACTTCATTTTCATTCTCCTCGTTTGCATTGTCTACTTCATCTTCCTTATTCCCGTCATTTTCCCTTTCCACCTCTTCCTTGTTTTCCGTCTCTTCTTTCTTTTCCGTCTCTTCTTCAGTTACCAAGTCTTCTTTGGTTTCTGTATCTCCTTTTTCCAAGTCTTCTTCAATTTCCAAACCTTCTTCACCTTCTGTCTCCGTCTCTTCTCCCATCTTCTCCACACACCCGTCACTCGGGTGCTCCTCTCCTTCATTTCCTACTTCTGTCACCCTTTCTACACCCGCCTCCTTCCCCGTCGCCGCGGGTGTCTCCGTGTCACGTGGTCTTTCCTGGACACACTCCTTCACCTCTTCCAGGTGTGTTTCTTCTTGCTTTTCTTCATCGCCCCCCTTATCAGGTGGTGTCACGTCCAGGCCTGTATCTTCACCTCCTTCCCGGCGGGACGGTGGGCTGGAGGCCACAGCAGCCAGGGCCGCCAACATCGCCAGGAGCAGCAGCAGGCCGCCGCAAACTAGCAGAGTTCTAACGAAACCTGCTTGCTCCTCCTCAGCCTGCCGTACCTGCTCGTGCAGGCAGTCCAGGTGCTGCTTGGCCGGCCAGCAGCCGCAGCACGTCCCACCAGCCGTCGCCGGCAGGAGGCCACCCTCCATCAGGGGATCCCGGGGCCGTGCAGGGCGCAGCGCGCCGGGGAGCCACCATGCACCGGCCAGACGCTGCCTTAGCTCGCCCAGCGCCGTTGTGTGTGGCCCGGCGGCCTGCCACTCCCGCCGCGCCTCCAGGGCGGCCCGCCGTAACAGGCGGCGCCCCAGAGGTACAGCGCGAGGGCCGCAATGATGCCTGCCAGTACGATTCCGATTTTCTTTTGGTAGTTGTTCATTTTGTTCCTCTGTGTTTATGAAAAGAGTGTGACAGGAGGCAGAGCAGGCTAGCCTGGGATTGTTCGGAACCAGAATGGAAAGTGAAGGCCTCCACAGACTCAGAGGAAAACTTACAGAGAATGATCGAGGACCTTCACAGGGTGTGAACGTAGACCCAAAGAAGAAAAGGAAGGAAACAAGGTAGTGTTTAGTAATCAGTTGGCCGTGTTCTCCTTAATAATACAAGACAACGTGTTTTCTGTGTAGAATTAGTGGAAGGAAGGTGAGTGTGGACGCCCATAGAGGTGGGGAGGAGAGGAGGGAAGGCTAGCACGTGTAATATTAGGATGGGAGGGACCGTTGAGAAGGAGAGTAATGGAAAGTGAAAGATGAGCAAAGGAAAAGAAATATTAAAAGGTGGGTTGTTGAATGAGAGAACAGAGAATAGAAGAGGCCTGTAGAAGAGAAGGAAGGAAAGACGTGACGGAGGAATCGGAACTGTCGAGAAGTGGCCAAAGAAGGAAGGGAAGGATGTGCTGAGGAGGATGACAGGGTGTAAGAAAAACAGGAAGGCAAAGGGAGGAGGAAGAAAAGACAAATGGGGACCATGAAGGAGGAAAAGGTTGTAAGGAATAAAGGAAGGTGAGGGGTGGTGGAAGGAGGAAGAGACAAGGAAGGAGAGAGAGATGTGTGTTGTAATCAGGATGAGTTTGCCAAGGCGGCGTGGCGAGGAGAGGCGAGGCGAGGCGAGGCATCCTGCAAGGTCAGAGTTAAAGCTGGAGGCTGCTGAAGGAGGTGCAGCAGAAGGAGGAGAAAAAGAGAGAAAGAAAAAAAGAGACATATGTAAAACACAACAATGTAGAATTTTGAAAACAAAGAAAATATTATAGACGGAAGTGGTAAAGAATGTTATGATGATAAGAAGAACAGAAGAAGAAGAAGAAGAAGAAGAAGAAGAAAGTTCATAAAAAGCAAGTACTAATTATAAGAACTTATTAAAACAGAAAACAAAATCGTAATGGAAAAGGAAAGAAAGTTGTAATGGTGAAAGAAGAAGAAGAAGAAGAGGAGAGGATGAGAGTATGGTGGCGGCTGTTTTAATCCTAATTCTTCACCTCCCACTTACTCTGTACTCTCACCGTCCAGCCATCCTCATCCTGACTTATCATCCCTTCCTTCCTTCCTGCCTTGCAAACTATCGTCCTTTTGTTCCCCTCTTCAGTCACCTCACACCCCTCACCCTCACGCTCCTCCTTCTCTCACCATCATGCCGTCCCTTCATCCCCTTCCTTCCTTCTTCCTTCCTGCCTTGCAATCTATCGTCCTTTTGTTCCCCTCTTCAGTCACCTCACACCTCACCCTCACGCTCCCTCCTTCTCTCACCATCATGCCGTCCTTCATCCCTTCCTTCCTTCCTTCCTTCCTTCCTTGCAAACTATCGTCCTTTGTTCCTCCTCTTCAGTCACCTCACACCTCACCCTCACGCTCCTCCTTCTCCCATCATCATGCCGTCCTTCATCCCTTCCTTCCTTCCTTCCTTCCTTCCTTCCTTGCAAACTATCGTCCTTTGTTCCCCCTCTTCCAGTCACCTCCACCCTCACCCTCACGCTCCCTCCTTCTCTCACCATCATGCCGTCCCTTCATCCCCTTCCTTCCATCCTTCCTTCCTTCCTTCCTTCCTTGCAATCTATCGTCCTTTTGTTCCACCTCTTCAGTCACCTCACCCTCACCCTCCGCTCCTCCTTCTCCATCATCCTTGCCGTCCCTTCATCCCCTTCCTTCCCTTCCTTCCTTCCTTCCTTGCAATCTATCGTCCTTTTGTTCCCCCTCTTCAGTCACCTCCACCTCACCCTCACGCTCCCTCCTTCTCTCACCATCATGCCGTCCCTTCATCCCCTTCCTTCCTTTCTTCCTTCCTTCCTTCCTTCCTTCCTTCCTTGCAATCTATCGTCCTTTTGTTCCCCCTCTTCAGTCACCTCACACCTTCACCCTCACGCTCCCTCCTTCTCTCACCATCATGCCGTCCCTTCATCCCCTTCCTTCCATCCTTCCTTCCTTCCTTCCTTGCAATCTATCGTCCTTCTGTTCCTCCTCTTCAGTCACCTCACACCCTCACCCTCACGCTCACTCCTTCTCTCACCATCATGCCGTCCCTTCATCCCCTTCCTTCCTTCCTTCCTTCCTTCCTTCCTTCCTTCCTTCCTTGCAATCTATCGTCCTTGTGTTCCCCCTCTTCAGTCACCTCACACCCTCACCCTCACGCTCCCTCCTTCTCCCATCATCATGCCGTCCCTTCATCCCCTTCCTTCCTTCCTTCCTTCCTTCCTTCCTTCCTTCCTTGCAATCTATCGTCCTTTTGTTCCTCCTCTTCAGTCAACTCACACCCCTCACCCTCACGCTCCCTCCTTCTCTCACCATCATGCCGTCCTTCATCCCTTCCTTCCTTCCTTCCTTCCTTGCAATCTATCGTCCTTTTGTTCCCCTCTTCAGTCCTCCACACCCTCACCTCCGCTCCCTCCTTCTCTTCCTTCATCCCCTTCTTCCTTCCTTCGTTCCGTCCTTCCTTGCAATCTATCGTCCTTTGTTCCTCCTCTTCAGTCACCTCACACCTCACCCTCCGCTCCCTCCTTCTCACCATCATGCCGTCCCTTCATTTCCTTCCTTCCTTCCTTCCTTCCTTCCTTGCAATCTATCGTCCTTTGTTCCTCCTCTTCAGTCACCTCCACACCCCCTCACCCTCACGCTCCCTCTTCTCCATCATCATGCCGTCCCTTCATCCCTTCCTTCCTTCCTTCCTTCCTTCCTTCCTTGCAATCTATCTTCCTTTATTTCCTCCTCTTCAGTCACCTCACCCTCACCCTCACGCTCCCTCCTTCTCTCACCATCATCGTCCCTTCATCCCTTCCTTCCGTCCTTCCTTCCTTCCTTCCTTACTTGCAATCTATCGTCCTATTGTTCCACCTCTTCAGTCACCTCCACACCCCTCACCCTCACGCTCCTCCTTCTCTCACAATCATTCCGTCCATTCATCCCCTTCCTTCCTTCCTTTCTTCCTTCCTTCCTTCCTTGCAATCTATCTTGCTTTTGTTCCTCCTCTTCAGTCACCTCACACCCTCACCCTCACGCTCCTCCTTCTCTCACCATCATGCCGTCCTTCATCCCTTCCTTCCTTCCTTCCTTCCTTCCTTCCTTGCAATCTATCGTCCTTTAGTTCCACCACTTCAGTCACCTCACACCCTCACCCCTCCGCTCTCTCCTTCTCCTCATCATGCCGTCCCTTCATTCCCTTCCTTCCTTCCTTCCTTCCTTGCAATCTATCGTCCTTTTGTTCCTCCTCTTCAGTCACCTCACACCTCACCCTCCGCTCCCTCCTTCTCCCATCATCATGCCGTCCCTTCATTCCTTCCTTCCTTCCTTCCTTCCTTCCTTCCTTCCTTGGAATCTATCGTCCTTTTTTTCCCCCTCTTCAGTCACCTCACACCTCACCCTCACGCTCCTCCTTCTCTCACCATCATGCCGTCCCTTCATTCCTTCCTTCCTTCCTTCCTTGCAATCTATCGTCCTTTGTTCCTCCTCTTCAGTCACCTCACACCCTCACCCTCTCCCTCCTTCTCTCACCCATGCCTTCCTTCATTCCTTCCTTCCTTCCTTCCTTCCTTGCAATCTATCGTCCTTTTGTTCCTCCTCTTCAGTCACCTCCACCCCTCACCCTCACGCTCCCTCCTTCTCTCACCATCAAGCCGTCCCTTCATTCCATCCTTCCTTCCTTCCTTCCTTCCTTCCTTCCTTCCTTCCTCCTTGCAATCTATCGTCCTTTGTTCCCTCCTCTTCAGTCACCTCACACCTCACCCTCACGCTCCTCCTTCTCTCACCATCATGCCGTCCCTTCATTCCTTCCTTCCTTCCTTCCTTCCTTCCTTCCTTGCAATCTATCGTCCTTTTGTTCCCCTCTTCAGTCACCCACCCTCACCCTCCACTCCCTCCTTCTCTCACCATCATGCCGTCCTTCCCATTCCTTCCTTCCTTCCTTCCTTGCAATCTATCGTCCTTTTGTTCCTCCTCTTCAGTCACCTCACACCCTCACCCTCACGCTCCCTCCTTCTCCCACCATCATGCCGTCCCTTCATCCCCTTCCTTCCTTCCTTCCTTCCTTCCTTGCAATCTATCGTCCTTTTGTTCTCCCTTTTCAGTCACCTCACACCCTCACCCTCACTCTCCCTCCTTCTCTCACCATCACGCCGTCCCTACATTCCCTTCCTCATTCATCGTCACCTTCCTTCCTTCCTGCCTTCCTTGCAATCTCTCTCCTCCAGTTTGTTCCTCCCCTTCTCACATTCTCACGCGCTCCTCATCGCTATTCATCCTTCATCCTCACATCATCATTCTGTCATTTCTCCCTTTATCATCCCCTTCCTTCCTCCCTTTCCTGCAATCTCTCTCCTCCAGTTACTCCTCCTCTTCGTGGCTATCTCACATTCTCTTCATCGCTATTCATCCTTCATCCCTTCATGAACTCTCTCTGCGCCGCTTACCATTATCCCCTTCCTCATTTATCCTCCTCTTCTTTCCTTCCTTCCTTCCTCTTATCTCTCATTTCCTCTTCGGCCCTTACCATCCTCTCACAAGCGTTCAATGCGTTAAGGACCTGGGGTCAAAATCGCGTCAAACCTCAAATTCTTACATCAATGTATCGATGCAGCAAATAAAGCGAACAGAATGTTGGGCTTCATTAAAAGAAACTTTTTATTCAAGAATAAAGATGTAATACTTCCGCCGTACAATAGTTTAGTCAGTCCACACTTGGAATAGTCGGTACAGTTTTGGTCTCCTCACCATGCAAAGGACATTGCTAAATTAGAAGGTGTTCAGCGTCGGACAACAAAACTGATCCCTTCCGTGCGCAACAAATCCTACGAAGAAAACTTTCCACCCTTAACATGTTCTCTCTTGAGAAACGTCGCCTCCGAGGAAAACTGATCAAATGTTTTAAAATACTTAATGGTTTCACGAATGTAGACAGAACAAAATTGTTTATGATCGATGACACTGCGAACTAGGAACAATGGCACAAAACTCAAATGTAGACAAGTAAATTCAGACTGCACAAATTTTTTCTTCACCAAGGTTGTAGTGCGAGAATGGAATAAGCTCTCACCGTCATTGGTCAGTGTAACACGATTGACTCCTTTAAAAACAAGCTCGACCGTCACTTCCTTGAACTTAATATTAACTAGAGTAGAAAAGCAACGTTTAGGAACCATCTGATTAGTATAGATTCACTTAGGTTTAAGGACAGACCACCGACTCTGGAGCAGGGGGTCTGTGTGGTCTGATTTTCTATGTAAATCTATGTAAATCTTCCTCCCTTATTATTCCTTTACTTCCTTCTTTTCTTCCTTGCTTTCTTCCTTTTAATCTATCCTACTTCGCCTCCTCCTCCTTATCATCCACTCTACCTCCTTTACCATCCTTCCTCTACCTACTTTGCCCTTCTTATTAAGCAGCTTCAATCACCCAGGAGCTCAGCCTTAAGCAGGGACAATGACCTTAATCTTCAAACTTTAGGACGGTGTTTCAGAGGTGCCTAGCTCAGCTAGTGGGAGGGGGGCAGGGGGGCAGGGAAGGCAGTGTGTTGCAAGGATCAAAGAGAGAGATTTCGCTCCGACGTCATTGTTATGACGTCACAGGGAACGATGACGTCACGCCCGCATCTCGTGCGCACTGGTGCCCAAAGCCATGGCGAAAGCATGGTAACGCACCTTCTGTTACGTTATTTCAATGCAGCAGAATATGAAACTTGTGCAGAATGAAACTTTTGTAATAGGCTGGAACATTTATGCACCAAATCGAGAAAATTAACCAAGAGAACAGCAAAAAAATGCTGAAGTTGAGCTGTCACAGATGCTGTATCTCGTCCATACTATACTCTATGTGTGTTTCATATTTTCTTCTTGTATCCCTACCAAAATATCGGTGACTAAAACAGTAAGGAGTGCCGTACCATTCTCGTATAGTGATGCAAAAACTAGCCTAGCCTTACATCAATCAGTAGCTCTGAAAACCCTGGCACCTACCTGTAAATGGCACTGGAGGAGGGCCTGAATCATCATCTGGGACGTGCAGCCACTCGCCTGTCCCTGCACTCGACTAACACGCACCCGCCACCACCAGTCACCTTCATCTTCACTGCTTTCACTATACATAACCTGCCTGTATGTGATTTTGATGGAATATGTACAGATGGTACAGCCCCTGGCCTCAGTGCCCTTGTTGCCTTTAGTCCCCAAGTGGCACCATCACTCCTTGGAGAATAATCAGTTTTTAAGTGACGAGACCACACGCGGGCATTTCTGGCGTCATATTTATCTGCCCGTCGACACGCTGTTTTCCTCTTCCGACAGGTTTTCTTGTCTCTGGGGAACCTGTAAAACCTTAACCCACTCTTTCCTAAGTTCCTTGTGTTGCTGGAACACCCAAACACCACTGAAACACCCAATGTAGCTTCTTGAATAAGGGGTTTGGGCTCCAGTGGGCACCAGTTAAACAGCTGGCGGGCGTGACGTCACAGACGCGGTGCATGATGGGAAAACAAATGCTCAGCGAAATATCCTCTCTCTTTTTTATCCTTGGTGTGTCGTCCTCCCTTCACCCTCCTTACGAGAGGCTCCGGTCCATGTTCTTAAGCAAACGTACCGGGCTCCCTACGACTGTTTCCCAAGGCCGTAGAGAAGACTAGCCGGGTTTTCCTGGGTGAATTTCCCGTTGAAGGTGTAGAGGCCGTGTAAAACTATCACATCCTTACGAGAGACTCCGCTCCATATTCTTAATTGACGGAGACTGCCCATGGCATTCGTCTCCATTAGCCCGTGAATCAAACCTAACCCGAGAGACGACGCGCAAACCACTGCACAACGGAGATCCGTACGTGTGTGTGTGTGTGTGTGTGTGTGTGTGTGTGTGTGTGTGTGTGTGTGTGTGTGTGTGTGCTCGTCCAAGTCTACGGTCCGACTATCCCAAGTTTTAATACATGTTCAGTTGCCATGGGCTGTGCTTGTGCCTTGTGCTCCCTCGCACTCATTTATTTATACACTCATTCGTTCACTCGTTCACTCACTCGATATTCACCACTTCTTATGCCTCACTGTTAGCACTTTCTCAGAACGAGGGGTTCATACTCTGGTGTTAACAATAGAGTCGCTGGTGTACTCATTTTCCCACCGAGAATTTCAAAAACTCCTCACTGACCTTCACACAGCTCAGGCAATCATTCACTTTGTAGCAAGAAACTTTTGTAACACGATAATTGTGATGGAGTGCCGCTGCTGGTGGTCCTGGTTCAGTTTACTCTATTTCCATGACATAATTACACCAACAGCCACATCATTAGTGTATGTGTCTTGGTACGTTTCCATTATTGATTCAATTGCTATACAACAACCATGATTGTTGCACAAAGATATAATGTTGGGCAGAAATTAGCTTTGTCTCTCCTCTCTCCTTTGGGGTCGTAGTGGAGATCATGTTGTATTGCCCGAATTTTCCCTTCACCATGTCTCCACACAGCCACAGCGCGTTACTTTACAAGAAATTAATCCAGACCAGGAAAGGTTTTATCGGCTCCGGGGATCGAACCCGCGACCGACGTGATGGGAAAGCCATTCCTTAACCAGTCGGCCATAGAGGTACCGCACCGCAGAGTGAGTTATGGAGGCTAACCCACCGGGCAGTCAGCACTGTATGTAGCTGGGTGTAGGGACAACAAAGAAGGTTGGACACTGAAGCGTAATGTTCCCAGTAGCCTTCATATGTGTGGCACCTGTGAGAGTAATGTTGGAGCTAAGGAAAAGATGTGAACACGTAGAAGGAAGGTTAGGATACCTGGCCTTGTATTATTATTACCATCAATATTATTATTATTATCATTATTATTATTATCATTATATTATGAACATTATCATTATTAAAATTATCATTATTATCATTATATTATGAACATTATCATTATTATCATTATCGACATTAACATTATCATTATCATTATCGTATTATCATTTATCATTATTATCATTATCATTATTCATCATTATCATTATCATTATCATTATTCAGACATAACATTCATCATGATTATCGTTTATTATTATATTATGGCATTATTATCAATTATCATTATTAACATTATCATTATTAACCTTATCATTATTATCATTATCATTATTATCATTATATTATTATCATTATCATTATTAACATTATCATGATTATCATTATCCCAAGTTTTGCGTCATATTTATCTGCCCGTCGACTGCTGTTTTCTCTTCAGACAGGTTTCTTGTCTCTGGGAACCTGTAAAACCTTAACTCTTTTCCTAAGTTCCTTGTGTTGCTCCTCGATATTCACACACTTCTTAGCTTCTTGACCAGGGTTTGGGCTCCAGTGGGCAGTTAAACAGCTGGCGGGCGTGACGTCACAGACGCGGTGCATGATGGGAACAATAAATGCTCAGCGAAGATATCCTCTCTCTTTTTGATCCTTAATTTCGAGTCCTCCTTCACCCTCCTTACAGGCTCAGGCAATGTTCTTAAACGTACCGGGCTCACGACTGTTTCCCAAGGCGTGAGAAGACTAGCCGGGTGGTCCTGGGTCAGAATTTCCCGTTGAAGGTGACATAGGCCGTGTCAAAACAGCCACATCCTTACGAGAGACTCGCTCCATTCTTGACAGGTACGTTTCAATTCGTCTCCGATTGGTATATCAAACTAACCCGAGACGTTGCGCAAACCAGATATAATATTGGGCAGAATACGTGTGTGTGTGTGTGTGTGTGTGTGTGTGTGTGTGTGTGTGTGTGTGTGTGTGTGTCACCATGTCGTCAAGTCTGTCCGACTATCCCAAGTTTTAATACATGTTCAGTTGCCATGGGCTGTGCTTGTGTGCTCCCTCGCACTCATTTATTTATACACTCATTCGTTCACTCGTTCCTCCTCGATATTCACCACCTTCTTATGCCTCACTGTTAGCTTTTCTCAGAACGAGGGTTCATACTCTGGTGTTAACAATAGAGTCGCTGGTGTACTCATTTTCCCACCGAAATTTCGAGAACTCCTCACTGACCTTCCACACCTCAGGCAATCATTCACTTTGTAGCAAGGAAACTTTTGTAACACGATAATTGTGATGGGTTGCCGCTGCTGGTGATCTAGTTCGTGTTACTCTATTTCCATGACATATTATTACCAACAGCCACATCATTAGTGTATGTGTCTTGGTACATTATCCATTATTGATTCAATTGGTATATAACAACCATGATTGTTGCACAAAAGATATAATATTGGGCAGAAATTAAGCTTTATCTCCTCCTCTCCTTTGGGGTCGTAGTGGAATCATGTTGTATTGATACTTTCCTTCACCATGTCTCCACACAGCCACAGCGCGTTACTTTACAAAAGAAATTAATCAGACCAGGAAAGGTTTTTATCGGCTCCGAGGATCGAACCCGCGACAAACGTGATGGAAAAGCCATTCATAACCAGTCGGCCATAGAGTACCGCACCGCAGAGTGAGTTATGGGAGGCTAACCCCGCCAGGCAGTCGCACTGTATGTAGCTGGGTGTGGGGACAACAAAGAAGGTTGGACACAAAGCGTAATGTTCATCAGTACCCTTCATATGTGTGTGGGCACCTGTGAAGTAATGGTGGAGCTAAGGAAAGATGTGAACACGTAGGAGAAGGAAGGTTAGGATACTGGATCATTATTATTACCATCAATATTATTATTATTAACATTATCATTATTATCATTATATTATGAACATTATCATTATTAACATTATCATTATTAACATTATCATTATTATCATTATCATTATTATCATTATTATTATTAACATTATCATTATTATCATTATATTATGAACATTATCATTATTAACATTATCATTATTAACATTATCATTATTATCATTATCATTATTATCATTATTATTATTAACGTTATCATTATTATCATTATTATTATTAACATTATCATTATTATCATTATATTATGAACATTATCATTATTAACATTATCATTATTATCATTATCATTATTATCATTATCATTATTATCATTATCATTATTATCATCATCATTATTATCATTGTCATTATTATCATTATTAACATTATCATTATTAACATTATCATTATTAACATTATCATTATTATCATTATCATTATTAACATTATCATTATTAACATTATCATTATTATCATTATCATTATTATCATTATCATTATTAACATTATCATTATTAACATTATCATTATTAACATTATCATTATTATCATTATCATTATTATCATTATCATTATTATCATTATCATTATTAACATTATCATTATTAACATTATCTTTATTATCATTTTCATTATTATCATTATCATTATTATCATTTTCATTATTATCATTATCATTATTATCATTTTCATTATTATCATTATCATTATTATCATTTTCATTATTATCATTATCATTATTATCATTTTCATTATTATCATTATCATTATTATCATTTTCATTATTATCATTATCATTATTAACAGTATCATTATTAACATTATCATTATTATCATTTTCATTATTATCATTATCATTATTAACATTATCATTATTATCATTATCATTATTAACATTATCATTATTATCATTATCATTATTATCATTATCATTATTATCATTATCATTATTATCATTTTCATTATTATCATTATCATTATTAACATTATTATCATTATCATTATTATCATTATCATTATTAACATTATCATGATTATCATTATCATTATTATCATTATCATTATTATCATTTATTATCATTATCATTATTAACCATTATCATTATCATTATCGTTATCATTATCATTATTAACATCATTATCATTATTATCATTATCATTATGTATTATCATTCGTTATCATTATCATTATTATCATTATCATTATTATCAATTATCATTATTATCATTATTATCATTATCATTATTATCATTATTATCATTATCATTATTATCATTATCATTATCATTATCATTATCATTATTATCATTATCATTATTATTACATTATCATTATTATCATTATTATTATCATTATTCATTATCATTATCATTATTATCATCATTATCATTATTATCATTATCATTATTAACATCTATCATTATCATTATTCATTATCATTATCATTATCGACATCATTATTATCATTATCATTATCATCATTATCATTATTATCATATCATTATCAGTATCATTATCATTATCATTATCATTATCATTATCATTATCATTATCAATATTATCATTATCATTGTTATTATCATTATATAATTATCAATTAACATCATTATCATTATCATTATTATCATTATCATTATTATCATTATCATTATCATTATCATTATTATCATTATTATCCATTAACATTATCATTAGTATCATTATCGTATTATAATTATGCATTATCATTATTATCAGCACCCAATTATCATTATCAGTTATGGTAGTGATAGATCATTATTATATTAAAACTGAAAAATGTTAATAAACATAGAAAAGCATTGTACAGTCTGTACAGACATGTTAACCTACATGAGAACAGCATCCTGAAATATGTCTGGGTTCGAGACAATTTCTTTGTCATAATATTTAGCAAAGGTGGCTTCACGTGACCAGCCAGCCTTTGCCATGATATGCATAATGGGGACATTCATGGATTTAGCTTTTGATGCCGCAGCAGACCGAACACTACCAGCTGAGTACTTGACTGTGTCTATGCCAGATAAGTGAAGCACAGACCTGATCCAACGTGCTAAGGTGTCTTTCGACACTCCCTTGTGGGGCTTGATAAAACTGATAAGCAGACTTTCATCATCATTCTCAAAGCTGCGGAGTTTTCGGTGTAGGCAAACTTAAAGTGTATCACAGACACCAAGCCATTCTTAGGAATATGCATGGGAAAGTAATAGTTTCACATTGAAATCAGGCCTACATGTTTGATATGTCACTCTTAACGCAGCTGAAATAGAATCCTTCTTATGCCGCTCCAGCAACAATAGGTTAAAGGTCCATCCGAGCAGCTTGGGTAGCACCATTAACATTACAAGCTTAAGGTTAAGTCTTTAAGTGAGAGAAATTGGGCAGTGGATCCATGTTTCGCAGGTGCTGGGCACTGGCTGGAATATCCCAGGTCTCCGCAAATCTGGGTGCAGATGGTCGTAAGTTAAACTCCCCTTCAGTAATTTGTAACCAGTGGATGGTTACCAGCTCGACATCCATCCCTACTATTTGGGGAATGAAAGGCTCCTCTGACGTATTGACATAACCTACACCTCTATGGTAGAAGTATCAGACGAAATTGACAATATCCACCTGGCAGAGATGAGGAGATTTGATGCATTTCCTACTGCAAACTGTAGCCACCTATGAATGTGTGGTCGATACTGGCTTATTTGCCCAGGATTGCCAGGCCATACGAAGCCATGATGATGTCCCGTGCCCGCCGAATGCACCGCATTCTCGCAGCTGTTCCGGACAAGTGATTATCGCTGTTGGCGTAATTGGTGCTCCAGTGTTGATGGGCGTTGACCTGATGAAATTTACCTCCGTCGCCGGTAACAGAAGTGGCTCCCTGGGCGGGCAGCCTGAGGCTTTGCTCATCCATGGTTGGGATAGCCCACCGGCACAATCAACCATCCCGCGCCTGCAAGTTTCTGAGGCATCTTGCGATTAAGGCAAACGGAAAAACTGTAGACCAATTAATGGAGAAAATGCATCAAGAAATTCCAGCCTCTGGGTCAGGCTGCCATGAACAAAAGCGAGGGACCTATTTTGTTGAGCCTAGAGGCAAAAAAGGTCGATGCTTTTTTAAAGGGCACCCCAAAGTGTGTGTACATAGTTCTTAGAAATATGTCCTCCTTTAATTTCAATCATACCTATCCTGGAACTTCCTGGACGCAGCGTCCATGCCAGAGATTAACTGCGCCCGGTACGCGGAAACACGTAATCCAAGCCTCATTCTCCTCACACCAATCCCAATTTCTAAACTAATGTCATTACACACAGCAGATCTTGTGCCCCCCATTTCATTGACATAGTGAACAGCAGTCATGTTATCACAAAATACCCGAATGTGTTTGCCCCTGAGGAGGTCCGTAAATGACTGTAATGTCAAAAGTATGGCTCTAAGTTCCTTGGCATTAATATGTAAATCTGATTCTAAAGAGGACCATCTTCCATTAGTCTGCCTCCCATTCAGAGAGCCTCCCCAACCTAAGTTTGAGGCATCAGTATATAGATCTAATTCCGTGCCACTCCGAAAGATGTGTCTGGTTTGTAGGGTGATGTTCAACCACCACGAGAGATCTGATCTCATCATCAGTGACTGCCATCCATTTATTAAAGTTACCTTTCACCTTCTGCAGCGCAGAGATCTTTGCTGATTCCAATTTTCTATAATGTAGTTTACCCATCTCAACAGCAGGGAGGGCAGCAACTAGCAAACCTATTACTCTGGCCACATCCCTGATACGAGCCTTATCACAACTATAAAGTTCCTCACAGCTGCGAATAAGTTTACATTTCCTACACTCAGGTAACGTGACCGTCATTGAAACAGAGTCAATGACATTACCCAGATATTCCAAACGTGGTGGGTATTAAAGAGATTTATCTTCATTAATACAGAAACCAAGATTTTAAGCAAATGTACTGTGGCATTTACACTCTCAAAACATCCACTTAATGTGCTGTGCGCAATAATTGTGTCATCGATAAAACTGGTGATGACAAGACCCATCTCACTCAACTTAGCATAAACCGGTTTCATTAATTTTGGTGAACAAGCGTGGTCCTTCAGCAATCCGTTAGGAAGACATGTAAATTGATAAATTCTCCCCTTCCACTTGAAGCACAAATATCGCTGTTGTTCCTCAGCTATTTTGATAGCGTAATAAGCATGTCGTAGATCAACTGATGCCATGTAATCACCTTTGTTAAGCAACCTAATGGCCTGTGCAAAATTTTCCATTTTAAAGTGCTGATAGGGAATGTGGGTATTAAGCTTCTCAAGGTTGAGAATCATCCTAACACCGCCATCTTTTTCTTACGCAAGAAAAACAGGAGAAAAGAATTTGGCCTTCAAACCTACTAGTTTCCCTGATGACCTGCATTTCCAACAGTTGAGAAATTTCACAGCAAACAATACCCTTGTCTTCCTCACTAAAAATATACTCAATATCCTCATGAAATAAATGGCTAATATCATCAACAGGAATGTTAAGATGGCAATGTTGAACAATGTCCAACACATGAGAATCATTGGTTAATTTTCTCCATTCCTTCACAAAGTATTGAAGCCTGCCAGCTTCAAAGGGCTGACTTACCACATTTACCGCCGGGGCATGGGGCGACCCCGGCCGCAGTAGATTTTGGATCCGAGCCCAGGCGAAGGGAAGACTGCCGGTGTTCACCCTTGTGGCCATACCATATATGCCCGTAAGGCTGGAACCTGGAGGCAAACCCCTTGTAAGCAGGGATACCTTGAGCCTCTGGACTTCCATCCAGCAAATCTTGATGTAGAGGGCAGCTGTTTCTTGTTGGTGAACTTTGTCTTCAATTTTTCCGCCTCCTCAATGTGTTTTGCTGCTTGAGAGACGTCATCGCCAAACAGGAATCGAGTCATGGGGACCTTGTCGGAACACAGGTGTGCATATTTCTGATTGATTTCTCTCTTGATGATAAACCGGCGCGTCAGGTTATTTTTATGGTGAGCATTCCCAGCAGGCCGAGGGCAATTCATTACAGAGCAACTTCCTGGGCAACTTGTGGATGTCCAGTCTGAGCAAACCTGTCCAACACAGTGAGAGACTTAGTCAAGATAGTGGCTGCCATGACAATGTCCTTACCAACGCCCTTCATACGGTGGTCTGTTTTCTTGGCGTCAGGTTTAAGTGCATCCAAGATCTGAGCGTTACATTCCACTGGAGACAACGCTACACAATTACTGGGTCTCTTGATAGCGTCATCTCTAGAATTTCCTTGTACTCTTCCTCTCTCAGCCCGTGGTCAAAAACATGATTCACCATGCCAGCCACCCGCCCATCAATGTCGGCCCCAAGTGCATCCACGGGACCATAGACCTCGGCACACCGCTGAAGGACACTTACTGATTGTAGATCATGCACTGAATCCTTGTCATCGTCATCACCAGAGACGTAAGGTACATCGGCAGCAAACCCAGAGAATGGCGGGCGAGATAGGGGCGGAGTAAGCACCGCCCGGCTGTTGTTTACACTGGGAGGTGCGTCGGTGTTTACACTGTTATGTGCGCCGTTAGCGCCACCAACACCACACTGTTTATCTGCTTTCAACTCGTTAACTTCACTCCGTAATTCAGCAATAGCGTCCAGAACCATATTCAGGGTGGGACAGGGAAGCATCACTATGTCCTGCAGCCCGTGAAGTAGATGGGAAGCAAGCAGAGTGAGCATCAATGGCCGCCTTCCCCGACACACCAACACTGCGCTTGCCAACATATTCGTGCCGTCGAACACTTCGAGAACTATCCCGATGCGAGGTGCGGGGGCCCTTGCTGGAATGCATGCGGGAGGAGTGCGTCTTCGAGTGTGAACTAGCATGTCCTGAGCCGTCCTCCACGTCCGACAAGCGAGAGTCGTGCTCAGAAGACGACATCATGGCCGCCTCAGAGTACGGAGGCAAGATATCATCAACAGGGCCGTAAGCCCCAAAACCCCCACTAATGGGTATGCACCCGCTCCTAAACGGATGACGGGTGGTGTTGCAGTCAGCTCCTAAACGGATAACAGACTGTGGCACGCCTTTCCGCTCCAAATTTGGATGACGGGTTGAAGGCCGCCAGGCTTGAGAGGGGACGTCTGGTAAGCGCGAGAGCAACATGCCAACTGGCGGGCGCAGCAGCAGCAGTGTATCTCATGTGGAATGCTCACTTCGGCAGATAAGTGATTCCTGATGTAAAATTATAATCAGCCCCTCAAGCCTCACATTATTCTCGGCCACCCTTGGACTTTGGTTGTTCAGATGTTAGTCGACATAGCTCTACATACTGAGTTCTTCCTTGCGTGTAAACAAATACTAACAAATGTGTGGAAATCATTCACTTCATTTACACATCCAATATTTCCAATATATTAATAAAATAATGGTCAAAGCACATGAGTGATGTATTATTTATTGAAAAAAAATTTGGGGGGGGGAGTGTTCTGTGTCCCTCTAACAAATGTTATTGATATGCTGGTGAAATGATATTTAACAAAGTAATAATGGCGGGAGAATTTGGAATGCAGGGGCCAAGGGGTAAAGTAATGCTGGTGATAATTATATTTTCAGCTGTTAGTTTTATCGGATAATATTAGGTTAGTTTGGGTTTTCAGGACTCCTAACCCAAGCAAAATATAATGCACTGTGGTGTTTATCACCTATGGACTATGTTGATTTTGCCAAGTTGGAAACAATTTTGTAAAACATTTTACCAGAATGTCAGTAGGAACTAGGGAGCAAGAGACCTGTTGCTTGACAAGCTGCCGTGACATTTCATCCGAAGAAATGGAGACACTGTTTTAGATCTGGATGGAACGTTTGATAATAAATAGTTATTTACTTAGGTTCTATATAATTATATTAGCTGATCACTGGACTTTTTTAAGTAACTGGAACAAAAAGAATCCAATTCTAGCATATGAGATTATTACCCTATATAAATTATTTTATTGAAGGTGAAATGGCGCTGCTCTGGGCACTGGAACATGACAGGCTACGACGGGAAAGAGTTTTCAGAGACCGTCTCAATCCTTTAGAGGTCAGCGATGATCTCCTCATACACTATTATCGGCTGCCCCGCCATGAAATCCTTCAGCTGTGTGAGGAGATTGGACCACATATCCACAGGCCCACAAGTAGGACAAGAGCAATTCCAATCCACACACAGATCTTGGTTGCCCTGCGTTTTTATGCCAGTGGGACATTTCAGAATGTGGTGGGTGATGTAGCTGGTATCAGTCAGTCATCAATATCAAGAATATTGAATGATGTTACTGAGGCTTTGTTGAACAAAGCAAAACGAGAAATAAATATGCCCCAAAATCTGCAGGAGCTCATGCTTATCAAGCAAGATTTTTATGGCCTCAGTGGATTCCTTTCTGTCATAGGGGCAATAGACTGCACTCACATACCCATCAAAGCACCTGCAAATGCAGTTGTTTATCTGAACAGAAAGAGGAAGTACAGCCTTAATGTACAAGTTGTGGCAGACTCAAAGATGAGGATCATCAGCTTCTGTGCAAGCTTTCCCAGGAGTGTTCATGACTCCTACATATGGCGTCAAAGTGTCCTGCGCCAGCAGTTTGTGGAGGGCCAGTACGGAGACTCACTTCTTGGTAACCTTTGCTGTATTTTGTAAAATTTAGCAGCTGTAAGAAAAACAGCATAAGTTAATGTGCCTCCATGGTGCTGTGGTTTGTATACATTTTCACAACTGTGTGCCTGCGTTCAAATCCTTCTTTTCTGGATGATTGGTAAATTATTACCTGGGGAAGGTGAACCGGTAACCTGGATGCTGCACTGGGCCTGTGTCCCAAGTTAATGGATTGTTACCCACCACAGGCTGAAGGGCCAATGGTATGGAGATGAGTATCGTGACCATTCAAAGCTAATAGCATATGCTCCCAACTTAACCTGTATGTTAATGTTTGGCTTTGTTATCTTCTTGACTTGTCAGATGCATTATCCTGGTTATCCTTTCGAGGGATTAATATGGATGAGTATTTACAAAAAGGTTATGGAAATGCTGTCAATTCACAGTCACAGCATGTATTCTGACCCTTTTAGAACAATTTTGCTATTTACCAACTGCTTTCCAACTTCCACACTCATGCTTGTCCAGAATCTAATAACTTTCCTCAGTGTTAAGCCCTTTTAAACTTTGTTTTTTGTAATGCTTACAAAATTCATTTATATACATAAGTGCCTCTGAAGTGTATTTACTAGCAAATATAATTTTTAGTAAATAGGACAACCTGTTTCATTAGGGAAAATAAAGAACAAACAACAAGGAATGGACTGGGAGTCATAAAAAAAATAGACAGGGAAGAATATGTTCTATTTTTATAAAATGGCCACTCATATTTTTAGAGCAATGGAAATGTAGTTAAGGAATGGAAAGAGACAAAGAGTAAGGAACATTATGAAATGTATACTGCATAATAGGGCAGACAAGGCCCCTGTATATAGATATCATTTGGGAGGATAAAAGAACTGGCAGAGATGATACAGAAAGCCCAACCTCAAGGAAGCTGATTAAGTAAGAGAGGAG
>NW_026110773.1:472500-527500 GCF_024679095.1 Eriocheir sinensis
AGCATTTGAAAAACAATAATTAGTGATATAAACAGTTAACTGTGTTTGTTAACATATAAACCCTATAAGTTAGATGTTTTAATAGAGGATGAGGGACTGCAAAGACAGCGATGAAACCATCATGACCCATGATAGAATTAATGTCTAGAGAAGATAGTCTTTGCCTTACCACTTCAAAGGAAATAGTTATGTTAGTGACAGAAGAGTCAGACAGTTGATAGGAGAGAGGGGGTATTTAATTCATGAGTAATATAAACAAGAAAATTTTCTAGTGAATGTCTGCCATTACTCACATTCAGCGGTTGCATAACCTTTAGCTAGTCTAAGAGGACCCACAGAATGAGTGCTAAGTTTTTTATTCTAATATAATGATTAAAGGATTTTGGGGAACTTTTCATCTTATTGATGAGGGATCTATCAAGGGCCAACTGAAAATACAAAAAGTAGTTTCAGTACCTGTCCTTAAGGTACTTGAAATGTTCCAAGGCAAGGACGTTTTGTTGAGAGCTTCAGTCTAGATAATGTGGCATAACACAGCTGTTGCAGATTTCATAATCAATCACTATCATGCCATAAGAAGCTAATTATGTTGAATTTACCACTATACCATTCATATTTAGCCAATTAGAGCTAACTTCCCTACTGACTGGTCTGGAAATATTACTGGAAGATTAGCAGACAGTGACCAAATTTGGGAAAATTGCCCAATATATCTAGGTACATCTCCTACTCTAGCCCCATCCAAATCCAGTATGTTACAAGATGAAACATGGTCGGGGCAGAGATCCACCAGTGAAGACCCTAAGAAGTGAAGCAGTCCACAAATTGTTCATGAAGTGGAGTATTTTCTTACTGACAGGTGTTCTCTCTGGTACCAAGGAATTAGAGGTAAAGTCACCCATGATGGCTACTTCTATTGAAGGACATAAAGAATATAAAAAAACACATTAAATTTGAGTTATCAGAAAAGCTACAAAGAGGAAAATATACTATTAATATATACAGATTAAATTCAATGAAATGTATAACACAAACATTATTGCAGTTAACTTCAACAAAGTTAATAAGTTTGTTAACACCGAGACACTCCCATATGCCTCCCAATGTTGCCAGGAACACCAGAACGAGCTTTGTTGTCTAGCATAATATACACATGAATCAGGAACATCAGATAATAAAAGTTAATAAGGTAATAAGGAACAAAATTTCAAAAATGTTAAATCTATTACAGGCTGGAGAACTGTTCCTCCATGACTGTTCACTGCTCTTTAGAACACTACAGAGGATATGTTCTCACCTGTGCCAGTCGCCTCACGTCTTAATGCTCCCAACTTCTTCTTAGTGTGGCGCTTGAAGTCGGAGAACTTCATGCGCACCTCCTCCACGCTGCGCCCAACCCCACTCACGGCGTTGACCTCCTCCACCACAGCTTCCCAAGCTCGTTGCTTGGCTGCAGCGGTGACGCAAGAGGACAGAGGCCCTGTGATGGTTTCCCATCTTTGCCTCACCCCTGTGATGAGGGCTAAAATTTCCTCGTTTGAGAAATTGGGCCGCCTTCTTTTCACAGCTGACGCCATGTTTTGAAAGTGAGGCGCGCTTCTGGCGTTAGCGTCGCCGAACCTTCATCATTATTATCCATATGCAACAGAATGCTCACCAAATGACGGAAACTATGGAGGTAACATACAGAAACGTGCAGAATATTGTATAAGCGATTATATGTTTATTTCAAAGATAAATATACAAGTAATGTGCTTTCATTCATAAAAAACACATCTTATTGAGGGATTACAACGCTAATTATTTGTTTTAAGGCAGTATTTACCTCTGTACAATACACATGTCTTGATTTTGAAGTCTGTGCATTAGTAAGCAAACGACACGTGAAAGCCCAAATACATTATGAAAGGTCGCACGTGATTGGCTATCCAGCCCAACCAATCGTTGCTAGGGTGCGAGTTACCGGAGCGTTACCATGCCGTTGATGAATCCCGTGGTTGAAAGATGCCGCAGCTCTGGTAGCGCTCCGGTAAATGCGAGAGATACCAGAGGCGTGGTTGGTAAGATTGATGAATCCGGGCCCAGGATGAAAACGTCAGTTGGTAAACTCAAATCTCTATTCAAATGCTGTAACTTTAAAGTAACTGAAAACGTAATTTTGGTACATTATATATATATATATATATATATATATATATATATATATATATATATATATATATATATATATATATATATATATATATATATATATATATATATATATATATATATATATATATATATATATATATATATATATATATATATATATATATATATATATATATATATATATATATATATATATATATATATATATATATATATATATATATATATATATATATATATATATATATATATATACATATAATGGTAGACACACGCACACGTTGCATTATTTCAACACTTTTAAGACTTGCACATCTTTCAAATGCGTATTATCTTAGCCTTTTCTTGGGAGTTACAAGCCAAGACCCCTTAAGGCGGTATCACACTAGCACTTTTTCCGTCGATTAATGCGATTTCCGTCGATTTTTCATCGTTCCGCATGAACTTATCGCATGAATTTGTCAGACGATCAGGATCGTTTCCGCCTGCAAATTTCCGCCTTTGTTTACATTTCCAAGACCAAGACCGAGACTTTCCGCGTGGCTTCAACCTGTCTCAAACGCTCTCCTGCAGTGACAGCCTTCCTCATCCTGGTGTCACTTCTGGCAATAAGAGGTGTCACTAAAGGCGGTGTCACACTAGCACTTTTTCCGTCAACTTTTTCCGTCGTTTTTCTGAAAATCGTCGATATCTTGGCTGCGGCCTGTCACACACAAACGGTGTTTCGTCTGAAACTTTCCGTCGGCACAGACCAAGGAATGTAAACAAACACAGTCCACGCTGCGGCAAAGATACGCTGCTCTGAACCTAATACTGTGTATTGTGAGACTCAGACGAGCTAAACAAGCCAAAAAGCGTGCATGGATGCGCTCATGGTTGGCTCGTCGGGAAAGAGAAAGTGTGTACCACAGGCTGTTAAAAGAGCTGAGTTTAGAGGATCATGAGACTCTGAAGAATTGGATCAGGTTGGACAAGAGCCAGTACCACAGACTTCTGGAGTTAGTGACACCTCTTATTGCCAGAAGTGACACCAGGATGAGGAAGGCTGTCACTGCAGGAGAGCGTTTGAGACAGGTTGAAGCCACGCGGAAAGTCTCGGTCTTGGTCTTGGAAATGTAAACAAAGGCGGAAATTTGCAGGCGGAGACGATCCTGATCGTCTGACAAATTCATGCGATAAGTTCATGCGGAACGATGAAAAATCGACGGAAATCGCATTAATCGACGGAAAAAGTGCTAGTGTGACACCGCCTTAACTCCAGAAGTCTGTGGTACTGGCTCTTGTCCAACCTGATCCAATTCTTCAGAGTCTCATGATCCTCTAAACTCAGCTCTTTTAACAGCCTGTGGTACACACTTTCTCTTTCCCGACGAGCCAACCATGAGCGCATCTATGCATGCTTTTTGGCTTGTTTAGCTCGTCTAAGTCTCACAATACACAGTATTAGGTTCAGAGCAGCGTATCTTTGCCGCAGCGTGGACTCCATGTTTGTTTACATTCCTTGGTCTGTGCCGACGGAAAGTTTCAGACGAAACACCGTTTGTGTGTGACAGGCCGCAGCCAAGATATCGACGATTTTCAGAAAACCGACGGAAAAAGTTGACGGAAAAAGTGCTAGTGTGACACCGCCTTTACATAGGACCCGTTTTCGCGCGAAACTTGCGCGTCCCTCACAGCGGCCTCCCTCACTCTGGCTTAGTTAAAACACAATTTTAGTCTTTCATATCTTGTTTCCAATTAAGCACTGTCCAGTCTCTCCACATTCCACACTATCGCATGGACCATGGGGTCTGTGTGGTCTGATTTTCTATGTAATTCTATGTAATTCTCTCTCTCTCTCTCTCTCTCTCTCTCTCCCCGAGAGGTCAAACCGCACGCGCTCCCACTTCCGTGACCTCTCGCTTGCGAATCCACCCTCGTGTGCTGTACTGAACTGTACTGTAGATCTTGCTGTGCTGTGTGCCGTGTGCTATTTCGCGTCGTGCTGCGTACTGCTTATTGTCAACCGAGTTAGCTGCCCGCAGAGGTGTGCTGTTTGCTGTGCGACCACGTGCTTCGACCATTGGACAGGATTAAGTGTTGCCCTTATTTTTACTACCTCTCTCCGCCTGTATCTACCCTCTCGCAGTAGCGCCCTGTAAAACATATATACACCTATACACAAAACACAGTGTTACACTCTTTCCGCCACATTCTTTATATATTTCCAGATTCCACTCCGACGCCACTTCCTACGCAGGTGTTCAGACCTACCTGACCTGACTTGACCAGATTATTCCCCAGAGACCAGTAATCCTCCTCCTCCTCCCTCTCGCGTTTCCCCTCCTCTTCTCTCGCCTCCCTCTCCATTGCCCTCCCCTCTCTCTCTCTCATTACTACCCCCACTTGCCCCTCTCTGTCTCTCCTTCCTCACTCCCGATCTCGTTCCCACCTCTCTCTCTCCCCCTTTCCTTCGCCCTCTTCCTCCTCCATCCCTATCTCCCTCCTACGCCTTCCCATCTCTCTCTCTCTCTCTCTCTCTCTCTCTCTCTCTCTCTCTCTCTCTCTCTCTCTCTCTCTCTCTCTCTCTCTCTCTCTCTCTCTCTCTCTCTCTCTCTCTCTCTCTCTCTCTATCTCTCACTTATTCTCGCTTATTCACGCGCGTCCTCTGCCCTACGAAAAAGAAAAGCAAAGCAAATATATAGATACCTCCTCCTTACCAAGATGGCGCTAAAGAAATGTTCGACTTGCACAGGAAACTTCTCTGGTCATTTCTTCTCAGGACGATCGACTGTCTGCAAGATCTGCCTGTTGACTCAGCAGATGGAAACGAGACTCCTTCAACAGGACGAAAGGCTGACGGCTGGCGAGAAGAAGATCACCGAACTAACAAGTACTGTTGATACCTTGCAGGAGTTTATCCAGGCCAACATCGTCGCCCCTCCTGCAATTGACGCCTCATCACCCTCCTCACCTGCACTCGATGCCCAGCCACCTTCCGAAGAAGGCACGTCACAGGGAACCGGTCGAGCTGCCGCTGACTGCTTCACCCCCGTGAGAGGAGGAGCCAGACCCGCCCCTAGAGCCATTTATCCTACTCATTGCTACAACAGATTTGCCATACTGGAGGAGGAGGACGAGGAACAGAGCACCTTCTTGGTCGGTGACTCTATGATTCGCCATCAGGTGGTTGAATTCTGTGGCAGAGTCCCCCGTCGGAGGCGTAACTACTGTTATCCTGGAGCTGGTGTTGACGACATCACAGCTGCACTGGACGAGGTCTCCGCTGAGGCCTCTAATGACTCACTCTTTGTTCTCCACACCGGTACAAACGACGTCACCACGACCGGTCTGAGGAACTGCTGGACAAGTACCGTAGGCTCATCCAGCAGTATAAGACTAAATCCCTAACATTTTGATTTCAGGAATTCTACCACGGACATGGGATGAGGGCGACTTCTACAGTAAGGCCTTCAGCCTCAACAACCGCCTGCAGACTCTCTGCGGAGAGCTTGACGTCGAATTCTTTAACGCCTGGAACGATTTCTACGGCCAGAGTAGACTTTTCCAAAGGGACGGCATACACCTGTCCCCATCGGGCAGCCAGATTTGGAAGGCTCTCAACAACGCCGTACGTAACGCCCGAACAACAAAAAACGACTCTCAGCCACGTCCTTCCATCCCGCCCGTGTAAACAGACACCTCACACCGCAACAGACTCGTAACATTGAACCCTCCAGTACCTCTATTACCAAGCTTCAAGATAACTCTAAGAGTCCTTAGTTTCAATGCGCGTAGCCTAAGAAACAAATTTGATGAACTGCGATGTCTTGCTCTGACAGAAAACTTTGACGTAATTGCTATAACCGAAACATTTATCGACACCACTAATATTGATTTAAGTTCCGAATATAACATAGATGGCTACAGATTCTTCAACAATGATCGTGTAAACCGTAGAGGGGGTGGTGTCGCCCTTTTTGTCAAAAGCTACTTGCAACCTACTGACAAAACACCAAGAAACAGTAACGTTGAACATTTGTGCGTGCGAGTAAACATTGCAAAAGTCAATTTAAATATATCTGTCACTTACAGGCCTCCGGGGCAATCACTTGATGGCGATCTTGAAATGTACAGCGTCTTAAGGCAGTCACTTAATAACAGCGACTCACTGATACTAGGAGACTTTAACCTCCCCCATATCGACTGGGCGACACTGTCGGGTACAGAAGGTGAGTCCCATAGAATGATCGAATTTCTAGAGGAAAATTATCTAAGCCAAATGGTTTCTGAACCAACTCGACAAAATAACATACTTGACCTTGTTATAGCGACCCAAGATAACCTAGTCAGTAATGTCACGGTAGGAGAACACCTCGGTTCCTGCGATCATAAACTAGTGCGCGTTGACATTAGAGCTCAAACATCGGTGACTGAAAATAAAGTTAAGGTGCCCAATTTCAAAAGAGCCAACTTCGTAGAAATCCGACGAAAACTAATAGATATGCAACTATCAGATGACGGCAATGCAGAGGACGCCTGGCTAAACTTTAAAAATCACTTACTCACTCAGCAGGACACATTTGTCCCCTTGTGCGAGAAGCGAATTAACACTAATAAAGTCCACCTTGGTTTAATAGCGAAATTAAACACTCAGTCAAGGAGAGAAAATTGTCTTACAGGTTAAAGAAAGACCAAAGCACGCCCGAAAACATTAGACTTTACAATGATGCAAGGCGACGAGTAAAAGATTAGTGCATCAGGCAAAGCGTAGATATGAAGAAAATATTGCAGCCAACTGTAAAATAATCCGAAATCCTTCTTCAGTTACATAAACAACAGAAAGGCGATCAGAAGTGAATTGGACCTTTAATAAACAGCGACGGTGCACTAGTGACTGACAGCCAACACGTTGCAAACCTATTAAATAATTACTTTTCCTCGGTGTTTAATAATAACAGTCCTCCCACCACCACCACCAACACCAGTACTAATGTAAATCGAGCATGCATTGTCTAACTTTGAAATAAAACCCGATGAAGTCCTTAAAGCCCTCAAATCACTTAAAACAAATAAAAGTCCTGGACCTGATAAAGTATATCCAACTCTGCTGAAAGAAACAAAGAGCGAAATACTCCTCCTCACAACCGTATTCAATATGTCCTTGCGACAAGGCATTGTCCCTTCAGATTGGAAAAAGGCTAACGTGACACCGATTTTTAAGAAAGGAGACAAAAAGTACCAGGTAATTACAGGCCCATTAGTCTAACTTCGGTTGTAGGTAAGCTACTTGAGGGCATAATTAGAGACAAAATTGTGAGTTACCTTGAAAGCCACTCATTAATTGGGGACTCACAACATGGCTTCCGAAACAAAAGATCCTGCCTATCAAATCTATTAACCTTTATAACGACCTCTTCACTGTTTATGACGTAACCAAATCACTGGACGTAGTCTATCTTGATTTCAGAAAGCGTTTGATAAAGTCCCGCATCATAAATTACTTTACAAATTAAAACAAATAGGTATTGACGGTCAGGTAAACCAATGGATCGCGAATTGGTTGAGCAACAGACAACAAAGAGTAGTGATTGACGGATTTAACTCAGAGTGGGCGCCTGTCACTAGTGGCGTCCCTCAGGGCTCGGTTCTTGGCCCAGTGCTCTTCATTATTTACATCAACGACGTGGATGTTGGACTCAATAACCGCATTAGTAAATTTGCAGACGACACAAAGATTGGTAACTCGGTTCTCACTGACGAAGACAGGCAAAGCCTCCAAGAGGATTTGCACAAAATTTCAGCTTGGTCGGATAGATGGGAGATGCCCTTTAACGTAGACAAGTGCCAGGTCCTTCAAGTTGGAACGAGGAATAAAAGTTTGATTACGAAATGCGCGGCGTTAAACTCAAAAGCGTTCAATGCGTCAAGGACTTGGGGTCAAAATCGCGTCAAACCTCAAATTCTCACAGCAATGCATCGATGCAGCAAATAAAGCGAACAGAATGTTGGGCTTCATTAAAAGAAACTTTTTATTTAAGAATAAAGATGTAATACTCCCGCTCTACAACAGTTTAGTCAGACCCCACTTGGAATATGCGGTACAGTTTTGGTCTCCCCACCATGCAAAGGATATTGCTAAATTAGAAGGTGTTCAGCGTCGGGCAACGAAAATTATCCCTTCCTTGCGCAACAAATCCTACGAAGAAAGGCTTTCTACCCTTAACATGTTCTCTCTTGAGAAACGTCGCCTCCGAGGAAAACTGATCGAATGTTTTAAAATACTTAATGGTTTCACGAATGTAGACAGATCAACATTGTTTATGATCGATGACACTTTGCGCACGAGGAACAATGGCGTAAAACTCAGATGTAGACAAGTAAATTCAGACTGCACCAAATTTTTCTTCACCAACGTTGTAGTGCGAGAATGGAATAAGCTCCCATCATCAGTGGTCCAGTGTAACACGATTGACTCCTTCAAAAATAAGCTCGACCGTCACTTCCTTCAACTTAATATCAACTAGAGTAGAAATGCAACGTTTTGAGTCTTCTGATTAATGTAAAATCACTTAGGTTTAAGGACAGACCACCAAGTCTGGACCATGGGGTCTGTGTGGTCTGATTTTCTATGTAAATCTATGTAAATCTCTCTCTCTCTCTCTCTCTCTCTCTCTCTCTCTCTCTCTCTCTCTCTCTCTCTCTCTCTCTCTCTCTCTCTCTCTCTCTCTCTCTCTCTCTCTCTCTTTTCTACAACTGTTTTTGTAGCATGCTATTGGAAAATTAGAAGAGGTCTTTCATGTTTTACTACTCTTTAACATTGCAAATAAAAAGCATGTTAGAGAAGCTGCATTTTGCCTCTTTTACAGATTGTATGAAGATCAAATGAAAATATTGCTAAATCCGTCTCTAAATTTATCTATAATTCCTTTTCAAAATCATATATGTATATACGGATAGAATTACGCGTTCAGGAGGACGCGAGTTCAATCCCCGACCGGTGCCACCAAGCTGGGATTTTTCAGCCGTCGCCGAGTGGCTTAAAACTACCCACATGCTGTCCAGAAGACCACCTATCAACCCGGACTCTAGATTCTAGGATCAAAGATGAGCTCCGGGAGGGCAGCATGAGCCAATGCAAGATGGCGCCCCTATAAACACTGGGCTGGGCCGACCATCAGGACCCACCGGAAAGAAGCCTTGGACCGACCATCAGGATCCACCGGGAAGAAGCCTACCGGCGCAATAGGCCACAACGTAAAAAAAAAAAAAAAAAAAAAAAAAGGAAAACATTCTATGTGGTTTACCCCCCCCCAAAAAAAAACATGGTTTAAACCAAAAAAACTGGTTTAAACCAAAAAAAACTGGTTTAAACCAAAAAAACCCGGTTTTTGACAACCATGCTTTAAAGAAAGTGTTCTTAACTATTACAGGGTTGAGAAGAAATAGCACAGGTGCGTGAATGACGTGAAATGAGCATGTGCACTTTCAAAATGATTTTAGTGTAAAATGAATAAGGGAACCGTGCACAAGACAGTAGGAGTACCAACTATAATTGTGTGTTAAAGAAATAGGTATGGAATAGGTCAATTAAAGCAGTTGTAAGTGTGTACCATAAAATAAAGAGAAATCATAGGATAGGATTTGTGAACAAGAAATGTGAAATCTTAGATAGATTGGGTTGGCCAAGAAGATGGCAAATATTCTGAAAAGAATGTATGAAAATAAGAGCAAAATAGACCAGGAAACAAACACAGACAATGGGTGATGAGCAGGAGAGGTGCAGGGCAAGGATGCATGCTGTCACCAGCCTTAGTTAGTTTATACACAGGGGAAGGGGCTGTCAGGATGAGACTAATAAATGCTGGAGTGAGTACTGGCTATGAAAATATATGTACTTTGTTATATGCAGATGATGTGAGAGTTATGAGTGAGTCGACATAAGATCTCCAAAGACTATTAACTGATTATGTTGAAGAGACTTTGGAGTGGGATTTAGCAACAAGGAAAGCAAAGTTAGTATGACAGTAAATAGGTCAGAGGATGTTAGAGATAAATCGCAGAGAACTGGCAAGAGTTATTTGGAGCAGAAGTGTAAGTACAAATACCTTAGGGTGTGGATGACCAGAGTTATTGTGAGAAAGCTAAAAATGAAACGATAAGAGATACTCCATAACGACTAAAAGCTGCCACAAAATAACCATAGGGAAACTTTTTCAAAAACTGTCTGCTTGCCATCAATCTTATATGGAGCCAACATCGTAAATAAAATTGAAAAATTACAAATGAAAGAAAACATCATCATCATCATCATCATCATTTCATCAACGCCTGCTCCTAGGAGCTCCCACCAGGGGATGGCCACGGCAGAAGAGCTTCTATCTTTCTCTATCCAGACACTCCCTCCTTGCCTGCTCAAAGTTTCTCAAAGATCTTTCCCCCCTCTCCCAAACATACTCTTGCACCCTATCCCTCCATTTCACTGAAGGTCGTCCTCCAGCATTCCCTCCCTCTGTCTCACTCACATACACCCTTCTGGTCATCTTACTCTCCTCCATTCGCTCCATGTGGCCAAACCACTTCAAGGTCTGTAGCTTCACTTCTTCCACCACTCCACACTTCTTCCCTTCACCCCTATGACACATTCCAAAATGCTCGTACACACTTTCATTACTCATTCCATCCATTCTTCTCACACCACAAGCACTCCTCAAATAACTCATTTCCACTGCCTGCACTCTAGACCTCTGACTTTCATTCCAGGCCCACGTTTCACTTGCATATGTGAGGGTTGGTACTATTACTGTATTGTATTATTGTATAGTCACTCCCAGTTTCGGTCAGGGAACTTGGCTGTCATACTATAGAAGTGATCCTATGAAGTATGATCAAAGAAAACACCACCTGTTGTCAAATACTGTGGCCCCAAACATGTACTGAGACAAGACTTTCTTGCCACTGGCGAGGTACAGAGTGTCTGCCGTACGTGTTTGTGGGTTGTGCCATACCCTTACTGTGAGCCTTGGTTCTGTAACTGGTGGCTGGTGCCTACCTGAGGTTGACAAAGAGAGACAAATAAAGAAATTGGGTTGCAAGGACTTGTATCCCTTCCTGTTTGTCCTCAGTTTCCCTGTGCCCAACCCCCAGCCCTGTCATCTACTGGCAAACCACTTGTCCCCAAGGCAAATATTGCATGTTTTGATACACTGTGCAAGATGGTGCAGGAACAGAGCTGTGTTGTGCATGCTTGCCACCACTTGAAGATGATGCCATAGTCTGTGATCCCTGGACATTCTCGACTGTCTGCCGGTGGCTCCTATGGTTCTGGCCAGCAGGAAGCCTCCAGACAGCTATCAGGAAATGGTCCTGGCTCTCTGCTCTGCTGTTAGGTCTCTCTCTGATAGATTGTCAAGTCTCTGTGACTCAGTAAAACAGCTCCCGACTGAAGGCTTATCTAGAAAACTTTCTCTCCATGATGCTAATCTGAGGCTGCTTCTAGGTCTTTAGTTCAAGAGAATTTAAGGGACATAAAATAAAAATATACAATAAAATTATTTTCCACCTTTTTACATGGATTGTAGAAATGTCCACTTTCTGGATATCTTACTTGATTTCTGCCTTAGCTAAGAAATCTTTATGATGAAAGATTTTAACTTACCTAACCTACCTTCCATCTGATTGGCCAGTGGCACACACAATTGTGGCCTATTGATGAATGATGAATTATTCTATCAGTGTTTTGCTTCACTGGGACTAGTTCAGTGGGTAAAGCAACCTAACATATACTATCAGGTAATATTCTTCATTTCCAGACTTGCAAGCCTCCTCTTAAATGAAAAAAAGTCCTCAGTAACACTAGTATTTAAGAAAGGCTCTAACCACAACTCATTGTTGTACAAATTTGTTTCCCTGACATTTATTTGTGCCAGAGCAATGGATCAGGTTCAAACAAAGTTCATCTATGGTTCTGCTCAGTCTGACAACTTATGAACGAGGATCAGTGTGGCTTCAGACCCGATACATCTGTGGAGGATTAGTTGATCCTTAATTTCAGTCAGGTCGTCATCTACCTTTATGTTGATCTCACACTTTTGTATTATTCCAAGGCCTTTGACACAGTGTCCACTACTCAAGAAGATGTACAAATATGGGATCAGGGAAAGACTACTTCTTTGGATGAGGCAATTTTGATTAATAGAGATATATGAGTAATGGTCAATAATCAATACAGCCTGCCGAGAAAGGTGCGGAGTGAGGTTTTTGAGGGCTCTGTCTTGGGACCTCTTCTCTTCCTATATGTTTATTACTTACAACATCTTGGCATTTCTGCTCCCCCTTGTCCACTGATGAGAGAAATTACTTCGTGCCAGCAACACTTTGCATGGTGTGGCCAGCTCCTGGGAACTCACAATGGATTCCTCAAAGTGTGTATTGATAGAATTCTAGTGCAGTCCTGTAGAGTGGGCATCACTGTGTGTTTCAAGCCTATTTTCTGGGTGCCATGCACATCCTCATAATAGATGCTGCTAAAGACAAGCCTGCATGGGTTTACTCCTCCGTTAGGGCCACTGTGTCCATAAGGATATTGAGCACTGGACAAATGAGATGCCTAGTACAGATGACAGTCGTATAAATCATATAACATGAAGAAGTGCAAGATGACTGGTTAGATGTGACAAACCAGGTGTAGATAGGGAGAGTCATGGGGTAGAATATATTTTGTAAGAGTATCAGTGGTGGAGAGCTCTGTGGTCCATGGGGAGAACAGATCATCATGGAGGGTGTGAGATAATTCAGAATTAATCTAGGAAAAGGAAGCTGCCTCGAGAATCTCAGCAAGGAGAGAACTCCAAGTTTGAAAAACGTGACAAGAGAAGGAACGTGTACGAGGCTGAGGCTGTCTGAGAGTGAGGAGGATGAATTCGCATGTATGTCTGCAAGTACAATGATGAGGACATACAGAAAGGTCAGATGGTTTGATAGGTGAGAGGATGCGAAAAATTATATAATGGGAATCAGTCACCTCATATCCCTGTGACTGTTGGGAGAGACCACCAACTTGTTTTGCCCATCACCAATGCACTGACTCTAATAGCTTAGCATCACCTGAAAACCCTGTATTCCAAAACTTCTAAATCCACTTCCATTTTCAGTTCCTTCTACCCCACACAATCTTTGATCCACCCCATAACAGGACCTTACCAGTGCAGCTTCCTTTCCTGTACTTCAGGTCCTCAAGGTGATAGGACGTGCTCAGGTCCTCAAGGTGATATGACGTGCTCAGGTCCTCAAGGTGATAGGACGTGCTCAGGTCCTCAAGGTGATAGGACGTGCTCAGGTCCTCAAGGTGATAGGACGTGCTCTGGCTAGCTCTTGGGTTGACCATGTCTGGTGGGATGAGTTACAGTGGTGCAGTGAAGGGAGGAGGCGGGGCCGGTGGGGGTACAGTTGGGCTAGTAAATTCTCTCTTGGAGAGAATTGAAGAGTTGGAGAGGACTGTGGAGGCCATGAGGAAGGAAAATGGAGTCCTTCGTTCATCAGGTCCTCAGACAGGCGATGTACATAGTACACCGTCACAAGATGGGGGCTGGCAGGTAGTCAAGAGCCATGGCAGCTGCTTAAGGTTGAAGAGGACCAATCCTGCGGGTGTGGAGTGCCGCAACTCCTTCCAGGCTCTCTCTGAGCTGAGGGAGGGAGTGAAGGAGCAGGAGGTGAAGGAGAGGAGGGCAGATGACAAATCCCTGCCCAGAGGTAACATTTTGGTTGTTGGGGATAGCCAGGTCAGGTTGTCAGATAGGGCCTTCTGTGCTAAAGATAGGACACGTAGGACCAGGGTGTGTTTTCCTGGGGCGGGGATTAGGGATGTCAGCGACAGGGTAGAGTCGTGCATGTCAGGCGAGGGAGTCAAACCCATCGTCTGCCTGAGTGTGGGAGGGAACGACATAGTCAGGTTAGGTAGTGAGCAGCTTCTGCGTCGCTACATGGAGGCACGTCGAAGTTACGTCCAAAGGCGGGGTTCCTGTGGTGTGTGGGGTTCTGCCAAGGCGACGGGTTGGTGCCATTTGACTGTCCAGGGCTATTGCATTAAACTGCAGGTTGGCAGATTATTGCAAAGCCAATGGATGGACATTTGTCGACGCCTGGGACAGTTTCTTTGGCAAGAACCACCTATACCAGAGGGACGGGGTTCACCTTTCATGGGAGGGGGTACAGATCTTGTATGATGCCCTTGAACGTGGATTGGGGCCCTGCAGGTTTTTTAGGTAAGTAAGAAGTGCCCTAAGATGGCTATACAAAGTGGGAGCACTAAATGTAGTAATAATCATAGGGTAAGGCAAGGGTAGGTCTAAATGTGTACTATACAAACAGTAGAAGTATTAGGAATAAGATAGATTTATTGAGGGGAAAGGCGTGCGTAGAGAAATTTGATATGATAGCGATCACAGAGTCATGGATAAACACTGCAGACAGACACTTTCTCCCAGAATTAGAGATTGAAGGGTATAAGTTACTCCACCAAGATCGAATAGGCAGGAAGGGGGGTGGGGTCGCACTCTTCATCAGGGACAATCTTAAGTGTGTCATTAACAACTCAGTCAAGGAAGATAGCAATACAGAATCCCTCTGGGTAGAAACAATAGGTAGAAAGGAGAAGCTTGTCATCGGAGTACTTTACAGACCGCCCAACCTTACCAGGGACAGTAGCCAACCCCTTTTACAAGAAATTAGTAGGGCGTCAAGATATAGGAATGTGTGTGTAATTGGGGATTTCAGTTATAGGAACATAAAGTGGGATACTTTATCCGGAGATCAAGAGGCACAGGATTTGTTAGACGTGATACAGGATAGTTTCCTTAAGCAGTTAATTAGAACACCAACGAGGGAAGAAAATATTTTGGATTTGTTGTTAACTAATAGAGAGGACAAAATAAGCAACATTGAGGTTGGAGATTCATTAGGTAACAGCGATCATAAGGAAATTAGATTTAATGTTAAATGAGAGGATAGAGTCAGCAGTAACAACACATCAATACCCGACTTAAGGAAGGCAGACTACGAGGGGTTAAGAAAACAGCTGCAAAGGCTTAGGGCTTAGGGGAGTGAGATCAGAAGTTGGTCAGGGCCCAGAGCAGGGAGGGGCGGTAATCTCTGGTGAGGTCACTAGTCAGGTCAGTAACTTGGAGGGCGAGTACAATAGTCTGGTCAGGGAGATTAAACTAGGACAGAAACAGTTTATATCGCACAGGGAAGTCAGGTCAACAGGTAATTACCCGCGATGGATGACAGAAAGGCTAAAAACTGAAATAGGAAGGAAAAGAGGACTATATGTTAGAATTAAAAGGGGGGAAACTCACCTAAGGGATAGTTACAACGATTTAGCTAGAGCAGTAAAGAAGAACATACGTGTGGTAAAACGTAATTATGAGATTAGAATTGCCAGGGAAGCAAAGACCAATACAAAGGGCTTCTTTCAGCTTTATAAGACCAAGGTTAGGGATGAGATAGGGCCGCTTAAGTCAGGAGAATCATTGATCGATAGTGATGAGGAAATGAACGAGGCGTTAAATAGATATTTCTTAACTGTATTTACCAAAGAAAGAGTAGATGATATATCTCAGGGAGAACAGATCTACAGGGGAGAAGAGGTAGAAGAATTAACCAACATCAACATAAGTAGGGAGCTCGTGATTAGACAGATAGATAGACTTAAAGTCACTAAGGCGCCAGGGCCAGATGAACTTTTCCCCAGGGTAATAAAGGAATGTGAAACAGAAATAAGTGGGCAGTTAACAGAAGTATTTAGGAAGTCACTAGACACAGGGGTGGTGCCTGTTTCATGGAGGCAGGCACACGTTATTCCAATATTTAAGAAGGGTGACAAATCTTCTATGGAGAACTATAGGCCGATTAGTTTGACGTCAGTTATAGGTAAAATGATTGAGTCAATAATAGCTGATAGTATTAGGGACCATATTGACAGACAATTTAATTCACGACTCACAGCATGGGTTTATTAAAGGAAAGTCGTGCCTCACTAATCTTTTATCCTTTTACAATAGAGTATACGAGGCAGCTGACAATGATGAGAGCTATGATGTGGTTTATCTTGATTTTAGTAAGGCCTTCGATAAGGTACCTCACCAGAGACTTAAATAAAGTCAGGGCTCATGGGATAAGAGGGAAGGTATTTGATTGGATTAAGGCGTGGATTAGCGACAGGAAACAGAGGGTTACCATTAACGGTAACAAATCCAAATGGGGTAATGTTACCACTGGGGTTCCTCAAGGTTCAGTTTTAGCCCGCTTTTATTCATTATATACATCAATGACATAGAGAATGGGATAACTAGTGACATAGGCAAATTTGCAGATGACACCAAAATAGGACGCACTATTAGGAAAAGGGGAGGATGCTAGAGCACTGCAGGAGGATCTCAACAAACTGTCAGCTTGGTCAGAGAAATAAGAACATAAGGACATAAGAACGCAGGAGTCTGCAATAGGCCGGTAGGCCTGTACGAGGCAGCTCCTTTGACCCTAAGCTCCCGTGTATCTAACCCCACCTAATATCGCTGTCCATGAATTTATCTAGTCTATTTTTGAATGTGACAATTGTATTGGCACTCACCACGTGACTGCTAAGCCTATTCCACTCATCCACCGCCCTATTTGTAAACCAATTTTTGCCTGTGTCCCTGTTGAATCTGAATTTATCCAGTTTAAACCCATTACTTCGTGTCCTACCCGGTTCTCTTACCAACAAAACCTTATGAATGTCTCCTTATTAAAGCCTTCATCCATTTATAAACCTCGATCATGTCTCCACGCACCCTTCGCCTTTCTAGAGAATGCAAGTTTAACTGTTTGAGTCTTTCCTCGTATGGCAAGTTTCTCAACCCCTGAATCATCTTAGTCATCCTCCTCTGCACCGATTCTAAAATTTTGATATCCATTCTGTAGTAAGGTGACCAGAACTGAACCGCATAATCAAGATGAGGTCTAACTAATGCTAAATATAGTTTGAGGAAGACTTCGGCGCTTCTGTTGCTTACGCTCCTTGAAATAAATCCCAGTACCCTATTAGCTCGATTTCTAGCTTGAATGCATTGTGCCCTTGGACGGAGATCAGAGCTCACTAAGACCCCTAAATCCCTCTCGCACCCAGACCTGCTTATGAGAGTGTCATTTAAGCAATAGTTATGTGAGGGGTTGTTCCTACCTACACTCAGAATACTGCACTTCCCTACATTAAACTCCATCTGCCATATATGCGCCCAGTCATACAATCTGTTGAGTTCACCCTGGAGAATACTAGCGTCCTGATCCGACTCAATTGCTCTACCAATCTTGGTATCATCTGCAAATTTACTAACATCACTACTAATTCCTGTATCTTAGTCATTGATATGCCAGATGAATTTTAACATCACCAAGTGTAGCATACTTAGTGTAGGAACACGCAACCCATTACACGGGTATAGCTTAGACTCCACAGCAATAGGCAGGTCTGAGTGTGAAAGGGATGTGGGAGTGTTAGTGAACTCTGACCTAAAACTAAGGAAGCAATGTATTAGTGCGAGGAATAGGGCTAACAGGGTATTAGGATTTATTAACAGGACGGTAACCAACAGGAGTGCAGAGGTCATCCTCAGACTCTATTTAGTGTTAGTTAGGCCACACTTAGATTATGCTGTCCAGTTTTGGTGCCCACACTACAGAATGGACATCAACTTGCTAGAATCAGTTCAGAGGAGGAGGACCAAGATGATTCAGGGGCTGAGGAACCTCCCATATCGAAATAGGCTGAAACATCTAAACTTACATTCACTAGAGAGACGAAGAGTGCGGGGAGATCTGATAGAAATATTTAAATGGGTCAAGGGTTACAACAAAGGCGATATAAGTAAAATACTGAGAATTAGCCAGCAGGAGAGAACTCGCAGTAATGGATTTAAATTATAAACGTATAGATTTAAGAGAGATATAGGCAAGCATTGGTTTAGTAATAGGGTGGTGGGGGAATGGAATTGACTCAGAAATCACATAGTTAGTGCAGGGACGATAGCTTGTTTTAGGAGTAGACTGGATAGCTACATGGACGAGGATGACAGGTAGCAGTGAGGTGTGGGTGCAGTAAGGAGACAGGGTACTGGAGCGTACGCCCGTACCGAAGGTAAACGAGGATCAAGCCTCTACCTGTAACCCCTGAAACTACACCTCATCCATCGTGAGTAGTGGGAGGGATTCTGGAGCTGCCCTGTGTAGGCCGCCCGGCCTCTTGCAGTTTCCCTATGTTCTTATGTTCTTCTTATGGACTGGCTGTGATATTCCTCCCACCATCACTGTTCCTCTAATAAGCTTATTCTAGACCAGACCTAAACCAGAAGAAGCAAAAAGGAATCAGTCAAATTTACCACAGAGATTGTTGATGGTGGGAGGAGGAGCAATGTTCGGGTTCATCAGGTCCTTATGTTATGGGCAGCACCTCCGGGCAAGTGTGCCCTCTTGACATCGTGACTATTTAGACTGGCCTGGTAGCAGTCCCTGCCAAGCGTGGCGCCATGACTGACCGGTGGTACAACTCCTCACTAAGGAGGCCAGAATTTAGGCTGGTAATGCCATCAATATGTGTCTTGGTGCTTAATTAGCATTTTCAGTGTTTCTAAAACAAGAAAATGCTGTCATATATTCATGTAGGCATATCACCTGCAGATGACAGCGAGATGATCCCCAGCATTCTCAACAAGAATCCTTGGACAAAGCCTTGACTTATGATGGCTTCATCTTTAAGTTGCTTTTCATCACACAACAAGGGAATGCACCTACCAAGACAGTAGGAATAAAATTATTGTCTGAAAATCGATCACTCCTTTATTATAAAGAAGGGCAGTTCTAATTGGTTTGAGGTAACAGTGCTACCATTGTCAAGGCCTTGACCATGTCGCTGACAAGTGTGCTTAAAAATTTGGGCCCTAGATGAGGTTTCTGCATAGGTGCTCATGAATAACAGGACTATCATAATTAAGCCTCCTAAATGAAAAAAATGTGTTAACTCCACATCAGTTTCTGAGTCATCTGCAAAGACTGTTCTTCTATGACAGCCCAGCAAAATAGATTCAACAAGGATAATACCAACTTCACCCAGGGAACCAGATGAAACTAGGTCTGCTCCATGTACATTTCCTGTATAAAATAATAGATTACATCAGAGAGCTCTTAGATAAGCTCAACATTGGTGTATTATGCAAAACAGAAACTTATTTATTTGAGTCAGAGCTGAGCATAACTCATGTTGCAATGTCTAAGACTTCCTCAATAATTTGTGTTGCCAGTCCCCATCGTGATCACCTGAGTTGTGTTAAGCAGTTATGTACTCTGCTTCACTGATGCTATCCCACAGATAGGCATTAGCATAGTCCCTCTTAGTTATTAGCTGCTAGAAATGGAAATACACTTTGTTGTAAAAGATGAAAAACCTGACATAGGTTTTATTGCACACAAACAACTGGAGTCATCTCCTGAAACAATAGAAACAGCCACTATTACAACACGCACTACTTTACATGCACAATAACAAACAAATACATCAAAGTAAGTGCCAGACAACACAGGGACAGCCACAAGCAATAATATGCGCGAAGACACACAAATAGCAACATAATAAGCTGGTAAATGCAAGCAGAGAAACACAACGTACATGAGAGCATAAATATAAAACTACATTGAACATATATTACCACATTCTCCCCACCTATGAAATTCAAGCAGCATAATCATCAAAATACTTAGGTGCCCGGGTCCTTTCGGACCTCCGAGTGGTACAGGTGTAGTGCCTGACCAGATGCAGCAGGATGCTCTTGAACAGCACTTTCCCCGGGTGTAACGTCATGAGTGACTTCTTGAAGAGCAGGTTCCGAGTTTGCTCTAGCATCTGGACGGCGCACCTCAGACTCTGATATACCTATCCTAGAGACTCTAGAGATTGCGGCAGTGAAGGTCTGGTGGCCTCCACGCTGCTACTATCATCACCACTTAAAGGTGCAAGATGCCTCAAAGACACAGTGGACTCTCTACCATCAGGAAACTTGACATGGGCATATTCAGGATTAGCTTCTACTATTTCTACTTCATCTACTAGAGGGTCATTCTTGCTGTGCCGTACTTGTCGTCTTAATAGAGCGGGACCTTTGGTGATGAGCCAGGTAGGCAACGTACGACCTGACGCGGACTTCCGAGGATGCTTTAGGAAACGCTCGTGTGGTGTACAATTAGTTGACGTACATAGCAGGGAACGGATAGAGTGAAGTGCATCTGGGAGGACAACTTCCCATTGCGAGACATCAAGATTCCTTGTTCTGAGAGCTAACCGAATGGTTTTCCATATGATTCCATTGTACCTCTCCACCTGACCATTGCCCCTTGGGTTGTAGGGCGTAGTGCGACTGGTAGCCACTCCTTTCTCTAGTAAGAATTTCTTCAGTTCTTCTGACATGAAAGAGGCTCCCCTGTCTGAGTGTACGTATGCTGGCATTCCGAATAGTGCAAACAGTTGTACCAAACACCCGATGATAGCACCAGCAGTCATGTCTGAACAAGGGAACGCAAAAGGGAACCGTGAGAATTCGTCAATGACTGTGAGCAAGTATCTGTTTTTCGACTGTGACGGAAGGGCACCCTTAAAATCCAAGTTCAATCTCTCGTATGGCTGAGTAGCTTTCACCAGATGGCCATCATCAGGCTTATAGAACTGAGGTTTGACAGTAGAGCAGATTGGACAAGAAGCAGTAACCTTCTTTACATCCTCAACAGAATAAGCCAGGTTCCGAACTCGGATGAAATGCACCATCCTTGACACTCCAGGATGACATAGACTTTCATGCAGTTGTTTGAGTTTGTCTGTAGCTACAGCACCACAGACACGCGAGAGAGCATCTGCAGGAATATTTTCCGTACCTGGACGATACACTATATCGTAGTGGTAGCATGACAGTTCAATGCGCCACCTGGCTATCTTGTCGTTCTTGATTTTGCTTGAAGATCTTGTGTCGAACATGAATGTTACACTTCGCTGGTCAGTAATCAGCTTAAAGTGATGACCAATTAGGTAATGCTTCCACTTTCTGAGGGCCTCAACTATGGCATGCTTCTTTCTCTACTGAAGAATGCCTTTGTTCACTGTCAGAGAGAGTGCGAGAGAAGAACGCTACAGGACGTCCATTCTGAGTGAGAGTAGCGGCAATGGCATGGTCTGAGGCATCTGTTTCGACTGTGAAAGGGGATGTAGGATCAATGGCTTGCACCACGGACTTCGCAATTTCATTCTTCAATTTCTCAAAAGTCAGAGAAGCTTCAAAAGACAACGGGAATCTCGTGGAGTGTGAAAGAGGCCGGACTTTCTCAGAGAAGTTGGGTATCCATCGTGAGTAATGAGGCAACCAACTCACATTCTCGAGAGGCGGGTATCCCCAAATATCTCCTGCAAGAGAGGTATTGGGAAGGGGTAGACTCAAGAGAGGCTGCAGTCGTTCTGGATCAGGTCTGATCTCCGTCCTTTATAGAGTATCCCAGAAGGTTTATAGACTGTGTCCTGAAATCACACTTGTCATGATTAAAGGTGAGGTTGTAATCCTTCGCCACTTTCAAGAAATGATTTAGGTTTTTGTCATGCTCCTCTTCCGTCTCCACATACAGTCACATTGTCCACATAAGCAAATGCCCTTCCACCTTTTCTTTGCAAGGATCTGATCCACAACTCGTTGGAAAGCGGCCACCCGTTCTTCACACCAAATGGGATTCGATTGAACTCATACAGCTTTCCACTCGCCTCAAAAGCAGTGTACAACTTTTCGTCTTCTCTTATTGGCACTTGGTGGTAGGCGCTCTTCAGGTCCAAGGTGCTAAACACTTTAAATCTTGAGACATTGTTCACTGTTTCATCGATCCGAGGCAAAGGGTAAGCATCCAGCTCAGTAAACCTGTTTATAGTTTGTGAATAATCAATCACCATTCTCTTCCTGTGATTGTGCCCTGCAGTGATTAGCACCTGGGCCCTCCATGGAGACTGGCTGGGTCTTATTATTCCTTCTTGTAGCATTCTACCAATTTCAGTTTTGACAAATTCCTTATCAGCCTGAGAGTAATGTCTCGACTTTGCAGCAATGGGTCTGCAGTCTGCTGTCAGATTGCTGAAGAGTGCGGGCATCCAACTTCACTGCAGCCAGCCCACATATCTTGAGTGGTGGGCGTGCTCCTCCAAAAGCCATTTCTAGAGCAGAATGATTCTTCAAGAATTCATGCCCCAAAATTACATCACTACACAGGGCTGGCAGCACTTTGAGTTTTACACTAGGATAAATTTGTCCTTGCAGCTCCACATCCACACAACAATGACCTAAGATTTTGGACGAGAGAGACGCATCAGCCATGGAGACGTGCCCGTCGTCAGGAAGTATGATTAGGTTGTTTTCTTTAGCAATCTTCTGACTCACAAAATTTTCCGAGCTTCCTGTATCAATAAGTGCATTAACAGGGAGACCATTAACTTTCAAACAACTCAAAGATTTACTAAGACTACTAGGCGCAGCCCCAGACACAGTAGCCAGTGTTGCTGCCGAATATTTAGTTTTACCAGCAGAGGTATCCCCTACCGGTTTCCCTGACCTACACACTTTTGCATAATGTCCTTGTTTCTTACACTTTAGACATAAAGCTTCCCTAGCAGGACATTTGAACCGAGGGTGCCGTTTCAAACCACAGAAAAAACACTGATTGGCGCCAGTAGTGGCGGCAAGATGAGCAGTTTCATCACTACTTTCTAAACACTCTGAATCACCTGACTGACTTTGTGGCTGAGGTACAGCAGCAGTAATTGGCTCAACAGTAGTATAAGCAGCAGAATGTTTCTGAGCCATCTCTAAAGTGCGTGCCTGTTCATAAGCAGTTTGCAAGTTAAGAGTTATATTTTCGAGTAGTCTTTGACGAATGGCACCAGAAGAAAGTCCACTGATGAATGCATCTCTAACATAGTTATCACACGCCTGCTCTGCCGACACTGCTTTGAACTGACAGTCTTTTGCTAGGAGCTTCAGAGTTTGGAGAAACTGGTCTAGAGACTCACCCGACCCCTGCCTACGTGTGGCCAGGACATGCCTAGCAAACACCTCATTTCTAGGTTTTACATACAGGGATGTCAGTGCTTTCTCAGCCTTATCATAAGTGTCACAGTCTGCTATGTAGTCGTACACTCGAGGAGCAACGTAGTTGGTGAGTAGGATTAGTTTGTCTGCACTGGGAGATGTCGCCTGTACTGCTTGGTAGAAGTTGTTGAATGTCCTCAGCCAGTGCGTCCACTCCTTAGCAGCGGTGGCAGAATCCGGGTCAGCCTCGAAGCGCTCTGGACGTAGAAACCGTTCCATGGCCTCTCAAATGTTTGTGTGCAATAAATTGTTGTAAAAGATGAAAAACCTGACATAGGTTTTATTGCACACAAACAACTGGAGTCATCTCCTGAAACAATAGAAACAGCCACTATTACAACACGCACTACTTTACATGCACAATAACAAACAAATACATCAAAGTAAGTGCCAGACAACACAGGGACATCCACAAGCAATAATATGCGCGAAGACACACAAATAGCAACATAATAAGCTGGTAAATGCAAGCAGAGAAACACAACGTACATGAGAGCATAAATGTAAAACTACATTGAACATATATTACCACACACTTTACCAGTGGTTTATAGGCCTGGTCATTGGGCAACAGATAGGGGCTTTATGGATGAATCTCGGCAGTTTCTTGAGCTTTTTTTTTTCACGCCCTGTTAGATACATCAGTAATCTCCTGCATCATCCTCTCACTTTCTGCCGACAACACCATATCATATGTAAACAGGCCTGCCACTGTGTCTCACATCACACACCCTTAATTGTCTCACCCCCTCACCAACACAAAATCTCTTCACTCAGCTCCTATTTCCAGCATCCAGAGGCACTCACATCCTTGTAAAAATATGTTATCCCTCCGCCAAATACACTCCCACTCCATATATCTACATCATATCCTATAAACCCTTCCTGTCAAATGCATCATAGGCTTTCTCCAGGCCCGTGAAGGCAGCAGACAGCTGCCTCTCCTGCTGTAGGATACTCCCCCACTATAACTCTCACTCTAAAATTTGATCCCTGCATTCCCTCTCTTCCCAAAACCCACTTGTTCACTGCTAACACTTTTAATAATAGTTTTCATCATCGCTGAATTATAATAAGTTTTCTTTGCTGCTCGACTAACTGATGTTAGCGTGTTTCTGTATTTCTTACAAGTACATTCACACACAAGAGGACACTTGGCATACAATTTTTGCATTGTATTTCGTTGTCTTATTGGATTTTTAATTGCTACTCTATATAAGGTTTACCCAAATGCTTGTTCTTGATTACATATTATTTAACAGGAAATATATTATTGTAAATAGTTAGAAAGTTTTCCATGTGTATCAAAGTCATCGTTGACATTTAAATCATTAACACCAGTGTTCCATTGGTGGTTTATTAAGTCGGCTTTGAATTTCTTAATCGAATCCTCATCAAATTATTTTTAACTATTGTGTGATTGTAAGATGCACTACTTCGAGTACTAACTGAACAGAAAACTGGAAAATGATCACTGAAAGAAGAATGTAATATGCCCCTTGTCGTGTAGTGTTGTAAATCATTTGTCCGTATGTGATCAATTAAAGTTGCTGAAGTGTTGGTTACTCTGGCTGGCTCAGGTATCGCCGGAAGACCGAGCGCGCATAAAGAAGGTTCACAAGATTCTGAACATTGGCTTGCTTGTGGTTCAACAGACTGAGATTAAAATCCCCCGTGATATACAGCACAGCACATTCGCTTCCGAAACTACTTCTAGAATATTCTCAAGTGATAATAATTACTCGCCAGTTCTTCCATTTGGTGGCCTGCATAACATACCAACGCCGGTGTTGGTGATAATCCAGTACCCACAAAAAGTGACGACACAAATCAACAACAAATAAATAATAGGAGCAAAACAGTTTCATCTTCACACTACTCAGAAACGAGGAAAAGGAATATGGGCAGGTGTGGCACGATAAGCGTCCCGTTGAAAAAACACAAACATTGGCAGCAGCGACTCTGCAGGAACGACGGGTGTTGGGGACCGTCGCGCGAGTACCCGGGGAACACTACTGTCCACTGTGTGCCGCGTGTGTCCTGGCGGGGACACACGACAGGCAGTGTGTGTGTGTGTGTGTCATCTCCGTGCAAGGACGGGCGGCAGACTCACCACCACACACCCACAGCCTCCTGCCAGACTTCTATAGTATGACAGCCAAGTTCCCTGACCACCATGACAGCCTGAACAAGGCCTAGCGGGGCATGCCTAAGCCTAGGGTAAGCTGATCCCACGAGGGGAAGGTAATGATGGAGTGTGTGACCGGCATGGCCAAGACGCCCCCGGCCCATGGTGTTCCTCCAGTATCACACCCGCCGCCCCGCGGGGCTGCTGGGCACCTTACTGAGGTGCCTTGTACTGCTGCTCAGCTTTTTACATAACCATTCCCTGCAGAAACAGTTAAATGGGTGCCTGCTGTTCCTGTTGAGTGGGTGGAGCATGACACACGCCAGGGGTCAAGGGGGAACAAAGGTAATGACCCCCTAAGGAGGTGCTGTGTCAGATTTGGATATTTTAAACCAAGGAAGGGTTGACGGGGACAAAGTCCCACCCAGCAGGTGATGTTAAATTTGAATAGATCTGTTAAGTTTAGTGGTGGGGTGCGGTGCAATGACTTGCACAGTGTTGTTCTTCAGTAAATATCAGCAGTGCAGTGCTCAGTCTTGTGTAATATTGCACTCATGCCGGTGCACAAGTGCAAAATTAGTAGTTACACCTGCACAGCAAAATTACCTTGATCTTGATCTTGATTTATAATGTGCAGGGCACCCATTCAGGTGCATAACATGCATATTTGTGTTGGCTGTTGGGGGACGGGGGAGCTGGGTGTGTGGGGGAGGGAAGTGAATCAAGTGTAATTGTTAGTGTTGGTGTGTTGTGGTGACAAGTGAGTGTGTATTTGTTTTCTGAATGAGTCTATTGTACCGCAGTCTAAAATCTGTTGAGGGAGGCTGTTCCAGTCACACATGGTGCGTGGAAAGTATGAGTGCTTGTATGCGTCAGTGTTAGTGTGATATGTTTGGTATTTATGGGTGTGTATGTTACGAGTACGTTGACTGTTTGCGTTGTGTATGTATGTGGATCAATGTCAATGTGAGTGTTTGTGATCTTGTATATCAGTGTAAGTCTGTGTGCTTGTCTGCGTATGTGAAGAGGTTCCATGTTTATTTGTTGTTTGATCTGTGTTGTGATGCCAGGCGTTCAAGTGTAATTGTTTGTAATGAACCTAGCCGCCTTGGTGTTGATTTGTTCTAGCCTATCAATGTTTCTGTGTGTAAGGATCCCACACCGTGGAGCAGTATTCAAGTGTTGGTCTCACAAGTGTGTCATAAGCTACCTAGTGCTTGTGCAAGGTCCTTTCTTGGTTGCAATGCCTACCACTGATTATTGTATATTATTTTTGATAAATTTTTGATATGCTTTACAAGGGTATAGATATTGGTTATCATGTCAGGCTTTGATGGGTTTGTATTCACCCTAGAAAACATGGAGTGGCAGCACACGGGGTAGTTTTTGATAAATCCCTGTGATCCACTTTGCAATGGTTATAGATATTGGTTATTACCTAACTGTTAGGCATTTATCCCCACAATAATGTGTCCTCAAGGCTCTGTTTTGACACAGTTGAATTTCTACATTTAAAATGATTGAAAATGACCCCATATCAAAAACCTTGGGGAAATATTGCCTCTGAAATAAATCTTAACCAGTTGATGAAGGTGAACCTTTGTGTTGCAGGATGACGGAAGACACGCCCCAGAGGAAGACGTCAGCCAGGAATCCCCGCGCGGTCAGCCTCTTGCTGGGGGTGCGGCAGCGGCAGCAACCGATGGCAAGTCTGGAGAAGCAGGTGAGGCAGAGGTTGAGGCTGGGCAGCTCTGGTCTTTGTTAGTAGGTCAGGAAAAGGCAGAGGCCAAGGGAGTGAGAAGCTCTTTTTCTTTTTTTCCTTTGTCCAGTAAATGAAGCAGCTCAAGGGGAAAAAAGCCCACTATGCATTGGTCCTGTAAAAGTAGATAGAAGTGAGTGGTCTGGAGAGAGTCAGTTACAGGTGGAGAGGTGTCTTGATATTCCCCTCATGAAAGAGTTCAAGTCATGGGCAGGAGGAAGCACAGACAAAGGAAGCTTGTTTGTTCCAGAGTGTACCAGCAAAAGGGATAAAGGAATGCAGACGGTGGTTTACTCCTGCATAAGGGATTTGTATAGCATAGGAATGAGACAGAGTAAAAGTTGTGTGCAGCTTAGTGTGAATTTTTTCCCCTTCATTACTAGGCGGCGTTAGATGTCCAGGCTTGAGGGACAGGAAAAGCAAGATCCCTACAATGCAGTACAGTTTATGTGGCATACCATATTGAAATTGCTACATTTGACACATTTTGTCAGTAAGATACAATCTGATTGACCGATTAGGACCCCAACACACACACACACACACACACACACACACACAGACAGACACACACACAGAAAGAAAGAGTCAAGGCCTTAAAGAAAAATGAAGAATTAATGTGAGAAGTAAGACAAAAAACAAGTGTTATTTTTTTGGGGATGAAATAAAACAATTTAACATTTTTTTTTTTTTACATTGCAGCTATTGCGCCGGTAGGCTGTGGATCCTGATGGTCGGTCCAAGGCTTCTCGGTAGGTCCTGATGGCCCGTTCTGGCGCAGGCGAATGTTTATAGTGGCGCCATCTTGCATTGGCTCATGCTGCCCTCCCAGAGCTCATCTTTGATCCTTGAATCTAGAGTCCGGGTTGATAGGTGGTCTTCTGGACAGCATGTGGGTAGTTTAAAGCCACTCCCAAAAGGGATAAAGAGGAACTGAAATCGGTCAAAGACCTGCTCAAGAACCTAAATGATGCAGAAAGGCAGAGTATCGAGGAGGAAGTAGACGAAATTTATAGAATGGGTCCATTTATTGAAGGAAAACTAGACCAGTTAAGTTAAAGCTAAAGTCACAATGGCAGCCGAAGACATACTATATAGAACAACTAAACTAAAAGAAACGGAAGGATGTAAGGATATATATATTAAGAAAAATAGAAATGAAGAAGAAAGGATGAAATGGAATGAATTACTGGCAGAGACAAAAGCAAAAAATAATGCAAGATCTGAGGAAGAAAAAGAAGCATTTTTTTGGAGAATTTCGGGGGATTGAATCAAGAAATGGTTCATAAGGGAGAAGAGAAAGGGGAGCGAAAACTAGATAAGAAAGATACAGAGAGGGGAATAAGAATAATGTACACAAATGTAGATGGGTTGATCTCTAGTAAAATAGAGCTGCAAGATTACCTAAAAGAGAGGGATCCCATGATAGTTTGCCTAACTGAATCTAAACTAAAGGAAAACATCCAAATTGAGTTAGATGGAAGATACAATGTGTGGAGGAAGGATAGAATGGGCAAAGGCGGAGGAGGAGTGGTGATAATGATAAAGAAAGAGTTATTAGTAAAAACAATAGAATATGGAGTGGGAAAAGCAGAGATAATGAGTGTAAGCTTGGAAATCAGGAATAGAGAATGGGTGATGATTGCAGTAACATATGTACCACCAACAACTACATCATGGAGTAAAGAAGATTATGAAAACATGATTGATGACACCATACAGAGTTTGAGGAGATTGCTTAAGGGAAACAAAGGAGTAATACTTGTTGGAGATTTCAATTGCAAAGAGGTTGACTGGGAGAGGTTCGAGAGCAATGGTAGTGATGTGGCATTGGGGAATAGATTCTTGAATTTAATGATGGAAAATTTGATGATACAAAGGGTGAAGGAAAGCACTAGATATAGAAGAGACGATGAACCGGCAAGACTGGATTTGGTGTTGACAAGAGAAATTCATGTGAAGGATGAATTGAGGTATGATTGCCCCCTGGGAAAAAGTGATCACGTGCTCATAGAGATGGAAATGGAGGAGGAAGGAAGGGAACGAGACGAGACTTATAGAAGCAATAGATTAAACTAGGAAAGCAGGGGTGGAAAACCTCAAGAAGTTTTTTGGTGAAATGGATTGGAAAGAGTTAATGAGTACAAGCGAAGTTCAAGGATAATATGATATTTTCTTGAGGGCGTACAACACAGGTGTCATGAAGTTCGTACCAAAATACAGACCGAGGGAGAGGGCTAAAAAGGACTGGTTTAATGCAAGATGTGCAAAGGCAAAAGAAAAGAGAGACAAAGCGTGGTCAAGATTAAAAAGAAACAGAAATCAAAGAAACAAAGAAGACTTTAAGGCAACGAGAAATGAATACGTGAAAGTGAGAAAGGAAGAAGAGAAACGATACGAAAAGGATATTGTGGAAAAGTGTAAAGAACAACCTAAACTATTTTATAGATTTATAAATGGAAAAATTAAATCAAGAGAAACAATTGAAAGACTGACTGAAGAGAATGTAGAGATTGAGGATCCCAAAGGCATGGCGGAATTATTTAACAAAAAATTCCAGCAAGTGTTTACCAAAGAATCATTATTTAATGAACCACAAGAAAACAACTTAGATGTATATATGGAAGAGGTCAAAATAGATAAGGAGGAGATAAAAACTATTAGGGGAATTGGAAGAAGGGAAGGCCGTGGGACCGGATGGAGTTTCAGGTTTTATACTTAAAGAATGCAGAAATGAGCTAGTTGGCCCGATATATGACATCATTAGGTGCTCAATTAAAACGGGCACAGTGCCTAGGGAGTGGAAGAGGGCAGAAGTGGTACCTATATACAAAAGTGGAAAAAAGGAAGAACCCCTAAATTACAGACTGGTGTCTCTGACCAGTGTAGTATGCAAAATATGTGAGAAATGAATAAAAGTACAATGGATGAGATTTCTAGAAGAACATAATCTAATCACAAACAATCAATATGGGTTTGGGAAAGGCCGCTCATGTGCGACAAACTTGCTGAGCTTTTACTCAAGAGTGACGGACAAATTACAGGAAAGGGACGGATGGGTGGATTGCATTTACCTACACTTAATGAAGGCATTTGACAAAGTTCCACATTCAAGACTGCTGTGGAAACTAGAAAATAAAGGAGGTGAGAGGAAAATGAAGTGCTGGATGGAAAGCTACCTAAGAGGAAGAGAGATGAGAACCGTGGTTAAGGACACTAGATCGGAATGGAGAGCGGTGGAAAGTGGAGTGCCCCAGGGGTTGGTTTTAGCACCAGTACTCTTCCTAGTCTATATTAATGATATGCCAGAGGGAATAAACAGCTACATGAGCCTGTTCGCGGATGATGCTAAACTGCAAAGTCAGATAAGAAACAGTGAAGACTGCAAGGAGCTGCAAGAGGACCTAGACAAGATTTGGAAATGGAGTCAGAAATGGGAGATGAAATTCAACGTGAGGAAATGTCATGTTATGGAAATGGGAAAAAGTGTAGAAAGACCAAAATGGACATATAAAATGGGAGATGGTGAAATATTAAAGAAAGTAAATGAAGAGAGAGACCTGGGAGTAATAATGCAAGATTATATGCAACCAGGAAGTCATATAAATCGGATCTTTGGTGATACATATAACATGGTGAGAAATATAGGCATAGCATTCCACTACATGGACAAAGAAATGATGAAAAAATTAATAACTACTATGATCCGACCTAAACTAGAATACGCGGAAACAGTGTGGTCTCCACATATGAAAAAACACATAGTAAAACTAGAAAGAATACAGAGGATGGCAACAAAAATGGTTCCAGAACTGGAGGGACTGACATATGAAGAGAGACTAAAGGAAATGGACTTGCCAACACTAGAACAAAGAAGAGAAAGAGGAGACCTAATACAAATATATAGGCTATTGAGTAAAATGGAAGAAGTGGATAACGAGAAATTGCTACTAAGAGAGGAACCTTCCAGCAGGAACACTAGAGGACATAGTAAAAAGTTGAGGAAGGGAAGATGCTCAAGAGACATAAAGAAATATAGCTTCCCACAAAGAAATATAGAGGTTTGGAATAGATTAAGTGAAGAAATAGTATCGGCGAAGAGTGTGCAAAGTTTCAAGGAAAAGTTGGATAATTATAGATATGGAGACGGGACCACACGAGCGTAAGCCCAGGCCCTGTAAAACTACAACTAGGTAAATACAACTTTGTAAATACACACACACACACCTATGCACAAACCTCAGCATATGATCGGAGGAGGCTAGACTGAACCTGGTGTGCCGTTTGAACCCTAAGCACGACTATTTTCTCTTCTAGTTTGGTCCTGAGTTAGTTATAGTGTTGTGTCTGCTGGTTATGACTCGGCAGTGGGGGATGAAAAGGCAAGTCCTGCTCTCTCAGTCTCTCTCTCTTGGCCTAAAGCCTTACTAAAGTCTGTTCACTTAAGTCAGACCCAAGCTGACAACATAAACCTAAGTGTGTTTGCAAGCTGAGTGCTGACTGGCTGCTGCTGTGGCTTCCAAGTTTTCTTTAACCTGTTTGTGTTTATCTCACGCAGCACTTTCTGCTAATCTGCACTGTGCTTATGACCACGCTTAGGTTTATGTTGTCAGCTTGGGTCAGAATTAAGTGAACAGACTATAGTTGTGATATATAGGAATTGAGCTACACTTGTGGGCTCTTGTGTATGTCCGTTAGGGTGGAGGTTGTATGTGTGTGTGTGTGTGTATTTACCTAGTGATATACAGGATGCTTTACACTGGTATGGTCCTGTCTCCAAATTTCAGTTTATCAAGTTTAGCTTTAATTCATGAATATTTTTCGCTTGAGCTCAATTTTCTCTATTTTCAAGGTCATTCTAAGTCACAATGTGTGTGTGTGTGTGTGTGTGTGTGTGTGTGTGTGTCTGCCTCTGCTTGCTTGTCTGTTTTTTTGTATGCATTTACTTAGTCATAGTATAGAGGATTTTAACTAAGCTTGTGTTGACCTGCCTCCATATCTGCTTTCAAACAACTGTACTTACTTTTATAAATTCATGGATGTTCTCAGCTCTGTCTCCTCATCCAGACACTTGCCAGTGTGAATCACTCCAGCAGGGAAGTCAAACCTCATAATAATGATGATAATAATAATAATAATAGTAATAATAATAATAATAATAAAAGATGGTATATATATTTTATTTTACTCAACTATATCACAAACTTCCTATTATGAACCACTCTTAACAGGGAAGCCAAACACAATAGTAATAATAATAATAATAATAATAATAATAATAATAATAATAATAATAATAATAATAATACAGTATATATATTATACTTTATTTCACTGGCTGGTGTTTCAGGGTGAGATGAAGGTGTGGCCAGGCCTGTACACACACCTCACCTCCCAGCTGATGGCCCTGGCACGGGGCAAGGTGGTGCTGGTGCTGGAGGTGTGGCCAGGCCTGTACACACACCTCACCTCCCAGCTGATGGCCCTGGCACGGGGCAAGGTGGTGCTGGTGCTGGAGGTGTGGCCAGGCCTGTACACACACCTCACCTCCCAGCTGATGGCCCTGGTGTGGGGCAAGGTGGTGCTGGTGCTGGAGGTGACCAGTCTGACCTCACCCAAACATTGTGGCAGGGACTGAGCACCACACATCCACACACTGGTATGCATTCTACCTCCCTATAGAATTCAATTGGGAAAAAAAAATGACATCACTGAAAACTTGAAAAAAGAATATTGCACAGAAATCTAAAAAATAGCTTAGACAATTATTATTACATAGCAGGATGATAGTAATATTGATAATAATAATAGTAGTAGTAACAATAATAATAATAATAATAATAATAGTAATGGTAATAAGCAATCCCTGTTGTGTGTGCAGGGTGGTGCCTGCCGTGCAGGCCAAGAGTGCCGCCCACACCCTCAGTGCCTTGCTGGGCCACCACTGCCCCCCTGCTGGACCCCCCTGCAGCCATCACCAAGGTGCCTGATAGCTGTCTGTCTGTCTATATCTTTCTGTATCAATCTGTCCATCTCTATGCCTGTCTATCTATCTCTGCTTATATCTGTCTTTATCTATCTATCTATCTCAGTCTGTCTATATCCATTTATCTATCTCTCTGTCTGCCTTATCTCTGATGCAGGATTTATTGAACTGTTTTGTTTTAATATTGTTTTTGTCCCTCTTTTTTATTATTATTATTCTCCTTACTTTACTGTTGCTGTCTATTTTATTTTCCCTATCCATGTCTGCTCATTAAGAGGAAGCTGTTTGGGCCTGTAGCATTGTCTTATTTTTCCTTGATGGCCTTTCTTGGATCTCAGAAACAATGTCTTTTTCCTATAGTTAACCTGCTCTTTTTCTCAACATTGACCTTCCTCTCCCTTCCCTGTCCTCCCCAGCCTTCAGGAGACACTGCTGAGCCTGGTGTATGTCCAGCGGGCACACTGGCGCTGCTTCCAGTACCAGGGGTCCTTATGCCAGCAGGAGGTGCGGGGCGAGGCTGACCCCAGCACCTTCACCCCGAGCCTCTCCTTCCAAGGCCTGGTGGGTGTCCGTCCCTTATGCCTACAGACCAGACACCATGCAGCTCCTGACACCATAGACACAGCAGCTCAGGGAGAGGATTGATGAGAAACTGCTGCAGCTGAGGAGGGAAGGTATGTAGGGAGGAAGGGGAGGGGGGAGGGGGAGAAAGAGGGAGAGGAAGAGGGAAGGAAGAGGAGAAAGGAAAAAATGGAAGAGAGGGAGGGAAGGAAAGGAAAGGGAAGGCAAAGAGGAAGAGGGAGAGAGAGAGGGGTGTTGAGAGGGAAAGAAAAGGAAGCAGGGAGGAAGGGAGAGGGAGGCAAAGAAAGGGAAAGGAAGGAGGGGAAGGGAGAGTTAAGGGAAGGGAGGGAGTGAAGGAGATGTGAGAGGTTGGGAACATTAGGAAATGCCTTTGTACTGCAGTGGACCAATAATAATGGCTGAGGAGGAGGAGGAGAAGGAAGAGGGAGGGGTGTACACCTTTCATAGGAAGCTCAGTCACAGCAAACAGGAGTCACTGAGGAGCTCTGTGCCTTGTCTTCAGAGGCCGTGGTGCTGAGTGAGTCTCCGAGGCTGTGTCTGGTGTGTGACGAGCAGGTGGAGCAACACGCAGCCTTACAGAAGGGTAAGTGCACTACACACTAAGGTGTTTTTTCATTCACAGACAAAACATAATGAAGATAGTCTAAGTACACTGATGTACCCGAGGCAGCTCTTGGTACCTGCCAGAGTTTTTACCTCAAGAAGACCAAGTTTCCCTCACACCGAATTTCTTGTCCACACCAAACCCACTGAGGCAGCACATGGCATCTTTTTACCAGAGCTTTTACCTCAAAAAGACTCAGAGTTTCCCTCACATTTACCATTTATAGAGGACTTCGTGGTGCAGTGGTTAGCACACTCGGCTCACAACCGAGAGAGCCTGGGTTCGATTCCTGGGTGGAGTGGAAAAATTTGGGCGGCTTTTCCGATACCCCACGCCCCTGTCAAGCCAGCAGTGAATGGGTACCAGGTATTAATCGGGGGTTGTGTCCTGTCTCCTGGGATCTGTTCCCTTCTATAATTCCTTCCCTTCTGTCTCTCTCCGGCATATGACCACAGATGTTGCGCCGACTAAACCAAACTTTCCAACTTTCTGCATACCATTTATTTATTTTCACCCAATTCCTTGTTACATATGTCACCCATTCAGGCAGCTTTAATACTCTTTACCAGAGCTAGAAGACAAAGCTTTCCTCACTTATCTAACCAACACTTAACCACCATAACTTTGACCACACATAACCCCTTGAGGCAGCTTTCTACCCTCGTACTAGAGCAACCTTTTTAACCAGACAAGTTTCCCTCACACCACAACACACAGAGGTACACACTAACTCACCCTCTCCCCCCTACACACAGGGAACATCCAGAGCGGCCAGAGTGCATCCAGCGGGTGTGGGAGATGCTGGGGCGAAGCCAGCGGCTGCAGGTGGGTGGTGGAGGCACTGTCTGTATGATGTGTGTGTTCATGTTTATGTCACTGTTCCGTCGTTCACTGTTCAGTTGTTTACTTCTCCTTGTTCGCCTTGCTTAGTATGAGTCTCCCTTCACACCTGCACTGGCTAACACCTGTATAGCCACCCATAGTAATGCATAGAGGGTATGCAGCTCTCTCTATTCCTTGGACCTGCTTTATAAACATGATGCAGTGTCAGACGTAGGATCAGTTGGGTTGAGTTGAGGCAAAGAAGTTGTTCTCATTGTTGGAATTAGAATTGAGGAAGGGGAGAGAGAGAGAGAGAGAGAGAGAGAGAGAGAGAGAGAGACCCCCTTGATTCAGCTATTCCACCACCCCGTGTCTTTCCTCCCAGCTACAAATCAGAAAATTAACCCTCGAGTGCTAAGTCCTCTGAGTATTTTTCTCCCCACACTGGTGCTCAAGTATTGCATTTTCATTCAGTCACAATTACCTGACACTTTTTTCTTTTCCTGTTATGGTTCCCACTGATCAATGTCTAGATCCACACAGCCCTGTCCAGCACATGAAGGTTCACCCTGCTATCCAAGCTCCCAATGCAAGAACCAGTTATGGTCCTCAGCTCTAGTATTTCATCGTCCAGTGTCCTTCCTCCCAGCCACAGTTCAGGAGGAAGAAGTCGTGTTTACTAAAGCCACAGTGTTTTTCTTGTGTTGTTTCAGAGTGGCATGGGTGACGCAGAGGCTCTCACTCAGGTGGTGCTGCCCGTGGCCTACCAGTTCAACCCACAGCTGGTCCTGGTCACTGCCAGCCTTGATGTTGGTGCGGGGACCCACTTGGAGGTTGGTGGATGGTGTCACTATCTGTATGACTACCTGCTGCTGCCTCTTTCTCTTTTTCTGTCACTATCTGTTCAGTTCAGTTCAGTTCTCTCTCCATAATTATATTTTCAGTTCATGGTCGGGAGTTTTGGCTTCATAACAGCACTCCCTGGTGCACTCCTTCACTGTTTGGGTTTCTTGTTTTCCTCTCTTTATTCCTTTAGTGTTCTGTTCTTATCCAAAATTTCTGTACTGTTCTTTTTGCTTTTTTTATTTATTTATTTATTTATTTTTATCTGCCTTAATAACTCATCTTCAGGGGCTGCCATGTGTATGCAATGAAGCATTTTGTAGTCTCCTTATATTGTATCCTGGTGTATTGTCATCTCAGACCATTGCATTCCATAGTGAAGAACTCCCTTCCTCTTCCTCACCCCCATTCCTCCCTTCATGCATCTCATACCTAAAGTAACACAGCCTAACCATTGCATTCCATAGTGAAGAACTCCCTTCCTCTTCCTCACCCCCATTCCTCCCTTCATGCATCTCATACCTAAAGTAACACAGCCTAACCATTGCATTCCATAGTGAAGAACTCCCTTCCTCTTCCTCACCCCCATTCCTCCCTTCATGCATCTCATACCTAAAGTAACACAGCCTAACCATTGCATTCCATATTACAGGACTCCCTTCCTCTTCCTCCTCCCTTATTGCTCCCTTCATGCATCTCATACCTAAAGTAACAGCCTCACACACACTCCCAGGTTGCCGTGTGAGTCCCGATTGCTTTGAACATATGATGGCCCTTCTGTCTGGCCTGGTCAAGGGCCGCATGGTTCTGGCACTGGAGGGCGGCTTCAGCCTCAACACCATCAGCTACTGCATGACGCTGTGTGCCAAGGCCTTGCTGGGGGATCCGCTGCCCCCCCTTGAGCCCCAGCTGGTGCCCAACAAGAGTGCCGTGCAGACCATCAGTGACGTCATTCGTACCCACAGCCGCTACTGGCCGGTGCTCTGCTTCAAGGTTAGTGTGGGGGTCTTTAATCCGACCACTGCAATTGGCACGGATTTGGCCTTCACTGGTAGCCTGGTAACATACAGTCCTAGGTCTTTCTCTGCCTCTGTGGTGATAGTGGAGTGTTTCCCATGTGGTATTGGTGTGCTGGATATCCCCTCCCAAGGTGCAGGACTTTACATTTTTCTTCAGTGAATTGTAGCAGACACTTTTTGTTCCATTGCTGTAGCTTGGTGAGGTCTTCTTGTAGGAAATCCACAGTCAAGGGGTTAAGGGGCAGGACTGGTGAAAGTTATCCCTCATGTCCTGCTGGTGTGTTCTGTGTAGGTAGTGTTGTCAGCACATAATATAGAAAGCTGCCTCATTTCCAGAACTATATATTGGACATGTATTAGTTAGATCTCTCAAAACATTTCTTCAGTTCTCAGTGGCTATAGATATTGTTGTTATCAGACAGTAAGAAGCAAAACACATTATCCTCTCTATGTTTTGCAGTCTTTTCTTGTGGTTTGAGTCCTTGTGGTGCCTGACCCTGGGCAAGGTTACTTTCTTTACTGCCCTCACACTGCTCCTTGCCTCCCCCCATTCAGGGAGAGGTTGTCTACATCTACCATCAGTATAATAGCCTTGGTGATTAGTAGAAGGAGATAAGAGAAGGAATAGAAGGTTTATTTTGATTTATATTAGTTTTTTTTCATATCTCTTCTTCATTCTCCTCCTCCTCTCTCCCTCTCTCTTCCTTTCTTCCTCCCTCTCTCTTCCTTTCTTCCTCCCTTTCCCTCTCCTCTCTCTCTTCCTTCATTACATTCTTCACCCATTCCTCCTCCTCCTCTCCTCTCCCCTCCAGGATTTATACCTCCTCCTCCAAATCTCTCCTTATGTTAGAATCGCTTCTCTTTCCTTCCCTCCCTCCTCTCCTCCTTCTCCCTCTCCCTCCCACTCTCTCTTCCATTCCCTTCTTTATCCACCTTTTCCCTTCTCTTTCCTTCCCTCCCTCCTCTCCTCCTTCTCCCTCTCCCTCCCACTCTCTCTTCCATTCCCTTCTTTATCCACCTTTTCCCTTCTCTTTCCTTCCCTCCCTCCTCTCTCTTCCATTCTCTTCTTTATCCACCTTTTCCATCTTTCCTTCCCTCCCTCCTCCTTCTCCCTCTCCCTCCCACTCTCTCTTCCATTCCATTCTTTATCCACCTTTTCCCTTCTCTTTCTCTCCACCACTCTTTACTTCTCTCTCCTCCCTCACTCTGTCTCCCTTGGTCCACTCTGTTCTCTCTCTCTCCTTCCCTCCATGCCTCCCTCTCCTTCCTCCTCCTCTTCTAGATTTGGATAGTAATATGTTTTAATGTATTGCAGAAAGAAGAAGCAGAAGAAGAAGAAAAGGAAGAGGAGAGGGTATATGTGTGTGTGTTATATGGACAGAATTTAAACTGATTTCTTTCAACATATATTTTATTATTATTATTGAAAGACAAACTTTTCTTCTTCACTTCCTCCTTCTTCTTCTTCTCTTTCATCTTCTTCTTCTTCTCTTTCATCTTCTTCTTCTTCTCTTTCATCTTCTTCTTCTCTTTCATCTTCTTCTTCTTCATCTTTTGTCGGGGTTCTGATAAGAAGAGAAATAATAAAAATAATGAGAAAGAATTAGCTCTATAGAGAGAGAAAGAGGGGGACCCATATATGTGTCTGTGGGGTTGTGAACATACTGTGGGGTCATCCTGTGGATCCTGAGAGAGAGAGAGAGAGAGAGAGAGAGAGAGAGAGAGAGAGAGAGAGAGAGAGAGAGAGAGAGAGAGAGAGAGAGAGAGAGAGAGAGAGAGAGATATATAGATTTACATAGAAAATCAGACCACAGACCCCATGGTCCAGACTTGGTGGTCTGTCTTAAACCTAAGTGATTTTACATTAATCAGAAGACTCCAAAATGTTGCATTTCTACTCTAGTTGATATTAAGTTGAAGGAAGTGACGGTCGAGCTTATTTTTGAAGGAGTCAATCGTGTTACACTGGACCACTGATGGTGGAAGCTTATTCCATTCTCGTACTACAACGTTGGTGAAGAAAAATTTGGTGCAGTCTGAATTTACTTGTCTACATCTGAGTTTTACGCCATTGTTCCTCGTGCGCAAAGTGTCATCGATCATAAACAATGTTGATCTGTCTACATTCGTGAAACCATTAAGTATTTTAAAACATTCGATCAGTTTTCCTCGGAGGCGACGTTTCTCAAGAGAGAACAAGTTAAGGGTAGAAAGCCTTTCTTCGTAGGATTTGTTGCGCAAGGAAGGGATCATTTTCGTTGCCTGACGCTGAACACCTTGTAATTTAGCAATATCCTTTGCATGGTGGGGAGACCAAAACTGTACCGCATATTCCAAGTGGGGTCTGACTAAACTGTTGTAGAGCGGGAGTATTACATCTTTATTCTTGAATACAAAGTTTCTTTTAATGAAGCCCAACATTCTGTTCGCTTTATTTGCTGCATCGATGCATTGCTGTGAGAATTTGAGGTTTGACGCGATTTTGACCCCCAAGTCTTTGACGCATTGAACGCTTTTGAGTTTAACGCCGCGCATTTCATATTCGAACTTCTTATTCCTCGTTCCAACTTGAAGGACCTGGCACTTGTCTACGTTAAAGGGCATCTCCCATCTATCCGACCAAGCTGAAATTTTGTGCAAATCCTCTTGGAGGCTTTGCCTGTCTTCGTCAGTGAGAACCGAGTTACCAATCTTTGTGTCGTCTGCAAATTTACTAATGCGGTTATTGAGTCCAACATCCACGTCGTTGATGTAAATAATGAAGAGCACTGGGCCAAGGACCAAGCCCTGAGGGACGCCACTAGTGACAGGCGCCCACTCTGAGTTAAATCCGTCAATCACTACTCTTTGTTGTCTGTTGCTCAACCAATTCGCGATCCATTGGTTTACTTGACCGTCAATACCTATTTGCTTTAATTTGTAAAGTAATTTATGATGGGACTTTATCAAACGCTTTCTGGAAATCAAGATAGACTACGTCCAGTGATTTGGTTACGTCATAAACAGTGAAGAGGTCGTTATAAAAGGTTAATAGGTTTGATAGGCAGGATCTTTTGTTTCGGAAGCCATGTTGCGAGTCCCAAATCAATGAGTGTCTTTCAAGGTAAATAACAATGTTGTCTCTAATTAATACCTCAAGTAGCTTACCAACAACCGAATTTAGACTAATGGGCCTGTAATTACCTGGTACTTTTGTCTCCTTTCTAAAATCGGTGTCGTTAGCCTTTTTCCGATCCGAAGGGACGATGCCTTGTCGCAAGGAGAGAGAGAGAGAGAGAGAGAGAGAGAGAGAGAGAGAGAGAGAGAGAGAGAGAGAGAGAGAGAGAGAGAGAGAGAGAGAGAGAGAGAGAGAGAGAGAGAGAGAGAGAGAGCGCAGCGTTCTGTCTCTTCTCTTCTCCTTATTCTTCTCTATTTATACTTCTACTACTACATTTCCTCAGTAGTTAGTCAGTCACTGTGTGTGTTTGTGTGTGTGTGTGTGTGTGTCAATCTCAGAAGTGCCTCCATCTGTCCCTGCTCTGGCACTCTCACTCTTCAATTCCTCTTCTTCTATCTCCTTAAATCTTCACTTATATACCCATGCTGTCTTCTCCTCCTCCTCCTCCTCCTCCTCCTCCTCCTCCTCCTCCTCCTCCTCCTCCTCCTCCTCCTCCTCTTCTCACTTTCCCTGACGGCCCCTCCCTCATACACTCTCTTCACAAACCCATTCTCATCACGTGTCCAAACCATCTGGGCGCAGCACACTCCACTCCTTTTGCTGCCACACCCACACCAAACCGCTCATACACGCTTCATTCTGCCTCGTCCTGACACACCACACACACCTCTTGTATAACACCTTTCCACTGAACGTATTCCCCCTTGCTCTGCTGCGTGTCATGTACAGTACTTGGCTAAAGCTGTTTCTTGATCCCCTCTTGGCCTCCATGCTCACACTTCTTCCCTTCCTAACTCTGCCCTTCGCTGCTCTCTTCCTGACCTCACCTCCCTGTGGATCTAGCCGTCTAAACTCATCTATATTCCTGCACTATTCACTTCTGCTCTCCCTCCCACGTTCCCATTCATTACAGTTTATTTATCTCCTCATTCCCTCTCACTAGCACTCCATTTCTTGTTACAGTTGTCACTTTTCTCCCCTATTTATCTCCCATTTATCCTGGTGTGTGTGTGTGTGTGTGTGTGTGTGTGCGTGTGTGTGTGTGTGTGTGTGTGTGTGTTCCTCCTGTAATAATAAAATAATGTAGGAATGCTCAATAAAAATAAATTACAAATATATATTACTATTATTATTACCATTGTTATTATCATTAGACCCAAGAAGGAGGAAGAGGGATAGAGAGAAGGGAAAGGAAGGAAGAGGAGGAGGGAGGGGGAGAAGAGAAGAGAAGAAGGGAAGGAAGGTGAGGAAGGAAGAGAAGAAGAATGAAGGAAGAGAAGAAGAATGAAGGAAGGGAAGAAGATATGAGAAAGGAGGAGAGATGGAGGAGGAGGAGGAGGAGGTCATAATCTATCTTCCTCTGCACCGTGAACCTAAAAGAACACTTCTTATGACCCTCCCTGCCCTCCTTTTTGGCCTTTGGGAACAGCTGATGTGCGGGGCAAATGCTTCCGACCTTAGGAGGGAGGTGAAAGGGAGGAGAAGAACTGGAGAGGAGGCGATAAAATGGAGAAGTGGAGGAGAAAGGGGAAGACCAGCGGCAAGAAGACACAAAATAATGATAAGAAATATTAAGGAAAGAGAAAAACAAAAGTAAAGAGGAAAATAACAGGTTAGGGAAAGAAAACAAGGAAAGTAACAAATAAAAAAGTTAAGAAAAACAGGAATAAAACAAGAATATTAAGAAAAGGAAATAAAGAAAAGAACACTGGCCAAATCACTTCCCCAGCCGCCCCTGAGGCCTTAACATACACACACACACACACACACATAATTCCCTAAACAGACCCCACATTTACAGGGCCAATGTGACATGTTTTCAGCCCCAAAACAGCCCCTTCCAAGCCCTCTAGTGTGCCCAGACCTTCCAGTAGAGGCCAGGGCAGCTCAACAGATTAGCCCCAGCCCAGGGACGGGTTTTAATAACACTAACAGACGTATTTTGACAACAATGACAGTCACCAAGAACCTGTAGAGTGGACAGGAGGAGGAGAGAGGAGGGAAGGAAGGGAGCAGAGGAGGAGGAGCAGAGAAAGAAAAATTGAAAGAGGAGGAGAAGGAAGAAATGATGATGAAAAGATGGAAGAAAAGAAAGAGAATAAGTGGAGAAAAAATGAATAAAAAAGAAATTATGTGCTATTTTTTACCTTTGTTCCTAAGTCTTCTTCCTCTTCTTTTTCTTCTTCTAGTTCATCTCATTCCATGGAAGAAGTTAAGTTGAATTAGTATTCGTATACTAAAAATAAGAAAACTGTGTGTCCCTGCCTCCCTGGTAGGTTCCCTGCCTTCTAGCACTATAGTCCTGCCGCCTCGTCCTGCCTCCCTGTTATATGTTTAAGGCCGAGATTTTTCTCTCTTTTCTACTACACCCGGTCCCACACGTCCTCTGCGTGTATTGAAACACACGAGACATTAATCAAGACAAGGAGAGGGTTTTGTCGGCTGCCCGGGATTGAACCTGTGACCAGCGTGACGGGAGAGCCACTGCCTTACCAGTCGGCCAAAGAGGTACCCCGCTGGCTGAGTGGGTTATGGGAGGCTTGCCCATCAGGCCTAGTCGCTGCACTACATATGCATTAAAACAACTCTGAAAACAATTACAATTACGAAGAAAAGAATGGAATTGACGACATTCCCTCATCACATCTTAATCCTCCCTTTCAATGCCTCCCTCATGTATTCCCTCCCTCTCCACACTGTAACAGGCAAGTGACAAGGGCCAGGAGGAGGAGGAATTAGTGATCAGGGAAGGCATGCCTGACACCACAAAACCTCAAAACTGCCAAATCTCTGAATAAGCTGAAAAAACAAAAATACCGGAGCCTACATTATTCCATCACCTCCTCTCCATCTCCTGGTTCCTTCCGTCCAGGAGAGAGCAGCGGAGTTCCTTGAGCAGGCCCTTCCACTTGTAAGCCTGGGACTTCTTGGACGTGAGGCATCTTGGACAGCTCTGTGGTGAGGTGCTCAGGCTGGGGAGGAGGAGAAATGTGTAGGGAATGTGTTGGGGGAGGGAGGGGAGAGGGGAAGGAGGAGAGAAGAGAAGTTAGCAAGATTTTACTGTATATTAACCAGACATGGAGCAATTACTTATGTTATGTATTCGATTACGATTATGATTACTTCATATTTTCACGATTACGATTACAATTACAATGAAATTAAGTGTAATCAATTACGATTACGATTACATGATGTATTAATCGTGGTTACAATCATGATCACAGGAAGGACTGAAAGGTGAACTTGCAAATTTCCCACATGTACCATGCTGAATATTTAATTGGTTGAATTACTACAGATATTTAGAGCACACACTTGCTGTACGAGAAACTATTAACTAAACTTTGATAATGTAATCGCAAAAGTAATCACGATTACAGTTGTACTTTTATAATGTATTCGATTATGATTATGATTACTCAAAAAAATAAGAGGGTAATCGATTATGATTACTTGAAAAGCTGTAGTCGATTGTAATTGATTACGATTACCCCATGTCTGATATTAACATGATTCATAACACAGCATGACTAAGGTAAAGAAGAAGAGGATATATTAATTAACATGATTCATAACGCAGCATGACTAAGGTAAAGAAGAAGAGGATATATTAATTAACATGATTCATAACACAGCATGACTAAGGTAAAGAAGAGGATATATTAATTAACATGATTCATAACGCAGCATGACTAAGGTAAAGAAGAGGATATATTAATTAACATGATTCATAACGCAGCATGACTAAGGTAAAGAAGAAGAGGATATATTAATTAACATGATTCATAACGCAGCATGACTAAGGTAAAGAAGAAGAGGATATATTAATTAACATGATTCATAATGCAGCATGACTAAGGTAAAGAAGAAGAGGATATATTGATTAACATGATTCATAACGCAGCATGACTAAGGTAAAGAAGAAGAAGATATATTAATTAACATGATTCATAATGCAGCATGACTAAGGTAAAGAAGAAGAGGATATATTAATAACATGATTCATAACGCAGCATGACTAAGGTAAAGAAGAAGAGGATATATTGATTAACATGATTCATAACGCAGCATGACTAAGGTAAAGAAGAAGAAGATATATTAATTAACATGATTCATAACGCAGCATGACTAAGGTAAAGAGGAAGAAGAAGAAGAACAAGAAGAGGAACAAGACCAGGAGCATTATCCAGGGTCTGTGTAAAGCCTTTCTCTAAGCCCGCCCTGCACGCGGAGTTGTTGGTTGTGGCGCCGCACGTCTCAGAGCCGGAGGGCTTCCTGGCCCACCGCTGCCCCTCCATCTCCGGGGCCAGGCTCTGGAGCTGCTTCTCAGCCTACTGGAGGGATCTGAGGGGAGGAAAAAGGAAATCAATCAAAGTTCTTCCTCACTAAAGATGTCACTTAATATGAACTAAATACTGGCAGCCTCTTTGCTATTTTTTGCCTTCATTAAATTCCTGGAGGGTCTGAGAGGAGGAAAAAGGAGTATGAGTAACAGCAAAGGCACAGCTCTGCCTCACCATAAGATGTCATTTACAGCAACTAAAAACACTGCGGCCAGCTTCCTAACTATTTCTGGCCTTTGTTGAATGATTCCTGGAGGGTCTGGGAGGAGGGAGGGGAGAAGAGGGAAAGGAGGAAAGAAGGGAACAGGAGAGAAGGAGGAAAGAAGGGAAGGAGTGGCAAAATCACAGCTTTTCCTCACCAATAGATGTCATTTATACCAACTAAAAAATGCTGGCAGGTTCCTAGCTATTTCTTGCCCCCGACATATTTCTGATGCTGGCAGGTTCCTACTATTTCTTGCCCCCGACATATTTCTGATGCTGGCAGGTTCCTAACTATTTCTTGCCCCTGACATATTTCTGATGCTGGCAGGTTCCTAACTATTTCTTGACCCTGACATATTTCTGATGCTGGCAGGTTCCTAACTATTTCTTGCCCCTGACATATTTCTGATGCTGGCAGGTTCCTAACTATTTCTTGCCCCCGACATATTTCTGATGCTGGCAGGTTCCTAACTATTTCTTGCCCCTGACATATTTCTGATGCTGGCAGGTTCCTAACTATTTCTTGCCCCCGACATATTTCTGATGCTGGCAGGTTCCTACTATTTCTTGACCCTGACATATTTCTGATGCTGGCAGGTTCCTAACTATTTCTTGCCCCCGACATATTTCTGATGCTGGCAGGTTCCTACTATTTCTTGACCCTGACATATTTCTGATGCTGGCAGGTTCCTACTATTTCTTGACCCTGACATATTTCTGATGCTGGCAGGTTCCTACTATTTCTTGACCCTGACATATTTCTGATGCTGGCAGGTTCCTAACTATTTCTTGCCCTGACATATTTCTGATGCTGGCAGGTTCCTAACTATTTCTTGCCCCTGACATATTTCTGATGCTGGCAGGTTCCTAACTATTTCTTGCCCCTGACATATTTCTGATGCTGGCAGGTTCCTACTATTTCTTGCCCCTGACATATTTCTGATGCTGGCAGGTTCCTACTATTTCTTGACCCTGACATATTTCTGATGCTGGCAGGTTCCTACTATTTCTTGCCCCTGACATATTTCTGATGCTGGCAGGTTCCTAACTATTTCTTGCCCCCGACATATTTCTGATGCTGGCAGGTTCCTAACTATTTCTTGACCCTGACATATTTCTGATGCTGGCAGGTTCCTAACTATTTCTTGCCCCTGACATATTTCTGATGCTGGCAGGTTCCTAACTATTTCTTGCCCCTGACATATTTCTGATGCTGGCAGGTTCCTAACTATTTCTTGACCCTGACATATTTCTGATGCTGGCAGGTTCCTAACTATTTCTTGACCCTGACATATTTCTGATGCTGGCAGGTTCCTACTATTTCTTGCCCTGACATATTTCTGATGCTGGCAGGTTCCTAACTATTTCTTGCCCCTGACATATTTCTGATGCTGGCAGGTTCCTAACTATTTCTTGTCCTGACATATTTCTGATGCTGGCAGGTTCCTAACTATTTCTTGCCCCTGACATATTTCTGATGCTGGCAGGTTCCTAACTATTTCTTGCCCCTGACATATTTCTGATGCTGGCAGGTTCCTAACTATTTCTTGTCCTGACATATTTCTGATGCTGGCAGGTTCCTAACTATTTCTTGTCCTGACATATTTCTGATGCTGGCAGGTTCCTAACTATTTCTTGTCCTGACATATTTCTGATGCTGGCAGGTTCCTAACTATTTCTTGCCCCTGACATATTTCTGATGCTGGCAGGTTCCTAACTATTTCTTGTCCTGACATATTTCTGATGCTGGCAGGTTCCTACTATTTCTTGCCCCTGACATATTTCTGAAGTGTTCTGAGGGGAGGAAAAAGGTGACAGGAGCACTGGAGAAAGTGAAGCTCTTCCTTACTAAAAGATGTTGATTAATAATAACAAAAAAAATATCATTGGCAGCTTCTATGTTATTTTCTGCCTCTGTTAAATTGGTAGGGAGGAGGAAGAAGGTTGTGTGTGTGTGTGTGTGTGTGTGTGTGTGTGTGTACTGGCAAAATCAAAGTTTTTCCTAACTAAAAGGTGTCAGTTAATGCACACAAAAAACCCATTGGCAGCTTCTTAACTTATATTCCTTGCCTCCACAAAGTTCTCTTCCCATTAATTTGTTTTGGGATACTTACACTGACAGAGAAACTAAACATACTGACTGTAGCAGGAGCAGTTAAAAGTTTGCCATGCCAGCAGAGGCATGAGCTTGAGCAGAGAGCCTCGGGCACTGCAGGAGGCTGGAGGGAGGCAGCTATCAGCAAGTTCAGAACAGCAGTGACTATGAAATTAAGGCACTGAAGATAGGAATTAAAGAAGAATGAGTGTGATGGCAGTGACTTAGAGAGGACTGAGTGAAGCAAATGGCAGTCAGGACAAAATGCAGAAATAAGGAAGGACAAGTATTTCAGAGTTTACCAGGGAAAGGGATGGAAAAAAGTGATGATTTTGGTTAACTCAGGCATTAGGAAGTTAAATAGCAGAGGAATGAGCTTGAGCAGAAAGCCTCGGGCTGGAAGGAAGCATCTGTTAGCAAGTTCTGAACAGCAGTGACTATGAAATGAGGGCACAGAAGACAGCACAGGAAGGGAAGAATTTGAGTGTGGTGACAGGGACTTAGGAAGATGATTTAGGGCAGATTGTAAATGCTTCATGTGGAAGAGTGCAACAGCTGAGTATTGTAAAGGATAGGGAAAAGTTGCGTGAAAGGCTGCGTCAAGTTGGCAGACGATGAAGTTAAGGTCCATATTGTCAAACTCCTCACAGGCTTGCTCCATCTATTTCAAAAGGCTCTCGCAGAGGTTGTCGGGGTTTCCATGGGCGGTTTCCTGAGCCTGGCGGTAGTTTTGCATGGCTTCTGTGCCTTGAAGGAGAAAACACCCAAGACAACCCAGTTACTCTTCTCTGTGGGCTTGGGAAATAGGCACAGTGGGAGCCTGTTAGGAAGACAGGGACACAGAGATAAAGACAAACAGAGATGCAGGGTGGTGCTGCTGATAGTTTCACACGGCTGCTGCACCCTGAACGGGAAAACACCAAACAGGGAAACACGGTTAGCCTTCTCTGTGGCCTTGGGGAATAGTAACAGTGGGAGCCTGATATGCTTAGGACCATAGGCTGACTTACAGCGCCTCATTTTGGGTGTTGATGACATAGAATTTCTCTCTCTCTCTCTCTCTCTCTCTCTCTCTCTCTCACACACACACACACACACACACACACACACACACACACACACACACACTTACACTGGAGTGAAAAACAGTATGCACATGGAGGAGGAGGTGGAGGAAGAAGAGGAGGAGGAAGAGTAGAAAGAGAAGGTAAAAAATTGATAATATTAACTCCAAAAATATATCATTCATGTAAAAGTTAACCTAAATTCAGCCTTTAAAAATTGCAACAATTCTGCCATACATCAGTGCACTCATGTTATATCAAGTGTTCTCTTCACAGTGTCCTCATGATCTCAGGCTGTGTGGTGGACCGTCCCTTCCTGAGTGGACAATAGCCATGTGGCAGGCTGGGCCAAGGTGCCAGAAGAAGACATTAAGTTTTTGAGAGATGGGATGAGAAGTTTTCAGGTAACAACTTGAGATAAGGACAGAGCAAGGGTGTTTGCTGTAGAGGAGAGGGCACAGCTGCATGTCACCAAAGAATAAACTTGACAAGGGAATGCTTTGCCTGGGATTCTTACACACTACTGACCCTCACACACCAGCTATTTCTTAAGGCAAAGAGAGAGGTAAAATGCATTCTCAGGAGTGGTTATTAGAGTTCATGGCACAGAAGCCTTGTCAAACTACCACCAGGGTCACAAAACTACCCACGGGAAGGCCCACAACTCCTATAAAAGTCACATCACATGTGTGTTTGGGCGCTGGAATCTCGAAATAACGTGGCCCATTGCCCGCTCAGAATAGATGGCATCACTGTAAACACTCGCCTGCCCTGTGCCATGAAGGGCTCGGGTCGACCACCAGGCCCTTAAGCTCCGCCTCGGTGAACATTATTAATAAAACGAATTTGGAAACGAACGAAAGACTAACTCGCTTCTCTTCTCTTTTCGTTTCGTTTCGTCTCGTCCAATCTTTAAAGAAACTGGGAAAAGAAGAAAACGGGGAAAAGAAAATTGAAAAAAAAACGTAAATAAAAAAATGGAAAAGAAAAGAAAAAAACAGGGAAGTGAGAAAAACAGGGAAATAAAAAAAAAACACAGGAAAAAAAAATGGGAAAGGGGATAAAAACAGGGAAATAAAAAAAAATAGGGAGAGGAGAAAAATCGGGGAAAAAACACGGAGAAAGAAACAGGGAAAAGAAAAAGACAGGAAAAAAACCAAAGATTGGATAACAAACGGAAAAGAAAAACATGAAAAAAAAGGAAAGGAGAAAAAAACATGGAAAAGAAAAAAAACACGGAAAAACAGGGAAAAGAAGAAAAAAAACGGAAAAACAAGGAAAGGAGAAAAAAACAGGGAAAAGAAAAAAACACGGAAAAACAGGGAAAGAAGAAAAAAAACAGGGAAAAAAACACAGGGAAAAACAGGGAAAGGAGAAAAAAACAGGGAAAAGAAAAAAACACGGAAAAACAGGGAAAGGAGAAAAAAACAGGGAAAAGAAAAAAACACGGAAAAAAACAGGGAAAAGAAAAACACACGGAAAAACAGGGAAAGGAGAAAAAAACAGAGAAAAGAAAAAAACACGGAAAAACAGAGAAAGGAGAAAGAAACAGGGAAAAGAAAAAAACACGGAAAAACAGGGAAAGGAGAAAAAAACAGGGAAAAGAAAAACACAGGGAAAAACAGGGAAAAGAAAAACACACTGAAAAACAAGGATAGGAGAAACAACAGGAAAATAGAAACACAGGGAAAAAATAGGGAAAGGAGAAAGAAATAGGGAAAATAAAAAAAAACACGGAAAAACAGGGAAAGAAGAAAAAACAAGGAAAAGAAAAACACAGGGAAAAACAGGGAAAGGAGAAAAAAAACAGGGAAAAGAAAAAAACACGGAAAAACAGGGAAAGGAGAAAAAAACAGGGAAAAGAAAAAAACACGGAAAAAAAAACAGGGAAAAGAAAAACAAGGATAGGAGAAAAAACAAGGAAAATAAAAACAAAAGAACAGGGAAAGGAAGGAGAAAAAAACAGGGAAAATATAAACACAAGGAAAAGAAAAAAAAATCGGGGAAAATAAAACAAACAGGAAAAAGCAAAAAAAGGGAAAATAAAAAAAATGGAAAAAAAAAGGAAGAAAACCCACATTCGATTCTGATGACTCAAGGAATTTATTTTTTCTTCTCAGTTTGAAAATTTCTTAGACACGGGAAGTATTTTTTTAAGGTCGATTTTTTGTGTTATTTTTTTGTTACTGAAAGCAAGTCCAATTTTTCTTTTGTTATTGTTAAGCTTGTTAGTCGTGAAAGGTAGGTAATTTTTTTATTCTAATTCATTTACTTCGTCTTACCTTGACTTTTTTATCCTTTATATCTCATTCCTTTCGTAACTTCTTTTATACTTTCTTTGCTTCTTATCTTTTTTCTTTACAAATGTTTACACCTTTCCGTAAGTTCATCTAAGTTCTGTGCATCTTACCTTTCATTTCCTCTATTTTTCCATCCTTTCGCAATTGTCTTTGATAATTTCTTAGATTTTTTCGTTTTCTTTCTTTTTTTCCCACTTTTCGTAACCTGATCTAGTTGACTTGCTCCATCTAATCATTCATTTCTTTATTATCTTTTGACACACCATTCGTACCTTTTTTTCTCCTAATTTCTTTCGACATTATTAGTTTTTTGGGTCCTTTTTGCTTTCCTTTCTTGGGGTCCTTTTTGGGTAACTTTCGGGTCCTGGCTTTGGCGGTAGTGGGTCTGTTATTAATTTGATGATGGTGATGATGATGATGAAGAAGAGAAGGAGGAGGAGGAGGAGGAAGAGGAGGAGGAGGATCAGGATGAGGAAGAGGAAGAATACGAATAGGAGGAAGATTAAGAGGAAGAGGAAGAAGAAGAGAAAGAAAATGAGAGAAAATAAGAGAAAGAATAAGAATAAGAAAAAAAGGAACAAAAGGAAGAAGAATAGAAAGAAGAAAAGAAAGAAGGAGAGAAAGAATAAGATAAAGAAAAAGAGAAAGAAAAAGAGAAAGAAGAAGAAAAAGAAGAAAATAAATGAGAAGAGAAAGGAGAATAGGAAGAAGAAGAGAAAGAAGAAGAGAAAGAAGAAGAGAAAGGAAAAGAAAAAGGAGAAGAGGAAGAAGAAGATAAAGAAGAAGAGAAAGAAGAAGAGATAGAAGAAGAGAAAGGAGAAGAGGAAGAAGAAGAGAAAGAAGAAGAGGAAGAAGAAGAGAGGAAGAAGAAGAGAGAAAGAAGAAGAGAAAGGAGAAGAGAAAGGAGAAGAGAAAGAAGAAGAGAAAGAAGAAGAGAAAGGAGAAGAGAAAGAAGAAGAGAAAGGAGAAGAGAAAGGAGAAGAGGAAGGAGAAGACGAAGAAGAAGAGAAAGAAGAGAAAGAAGAAGAGAAAGGAGAAGAGGAAGGAGAAGACGAAGAAGAGAAAGAAGAAGAGAAAGGAGAAGAGAAAGAAGAAGATAAAGGAGAAGAGAAAGGAGAAGAGGAAGGAGAAGAGATAGAAAAAGAAAAAGAAGAAGAGAAAGAAGAAGAGGAAGGAGAAGACGAAGAAGAGAAAGAAGAGAAAGGAGAAGAGGAAGGGGAAGACGAAGAAGAAGAGAAAGAAGAGAAAGAAGAAGAGAAAGGAGAAGAGAAAGGAGAAGACGAAGAAGAAGAGAAAGAAGAGGAGAAAAGAAGAAGAGAAAAAAGAAGAGAAAAAAGAAAAAAAAGAAGAGAAGGAAGAAAAAAAATGGAAAGGAGAGGAAAAAGAAGTGAAAAAAATAAGTGAAAAAGATGAGAAAAAAGAAGAGAAAAAAGAAGAGAAAAAAGAAGAGAAAGAGGAAAAAAAAGAAGAGAAAAAAAACAGAAGAAGAGAAAGAAGCAGAGAGAGAAGAAGGGAAAGAAGAAGAGAAGAAATAAGAGAAAAAGAGAAAAAGAAGAAAGAAGAGAAAAAAAGTAGAGGAGGAGGAATAATAAGAAAAAGAATAAGAGGAAGAAGAGGAGGATGGTGGTGATGGTGGTGGTGGTTGTGGTGATGATTTTGGTGGTGGTGATGAGGCTTAATTAGGAACGGCATTCCACCACCACCACCACCACCACCACAATAATTCTCGCCAGGTAATTAGGAGGTGAATTGTATCTGAATCAAAAGACAGGTGTGCTAATTAACGTCTAAATATACCTGCCTTATCTTGCCTTATGATTACTTTCTCTCTCTCTCTCTCACTTTCTCTCACTTTCACTTTCTCTTTCTTTATTTTTTTTTCTGTCACTCAGTTTTTCATTTTCTCTTTTTTTTCTTCCTTTCACGATCCTTTTCTTTTTCTCTGTTTTCTTATCTCTTTCATTTTTTTTTTCTTCTTTCGTGTTTTCTTTCTTTCTCTTTTTCTCTAATTTTTGCTTTCTCTTTATTTTTCCATCACTTTCATTTTCTCTCATTTTCTCCTTTCTTCTTTTCTTTCTTTTTCTTTTTTATTCATCCCTTTCATTTTCATTTCTATTTTTGTTTTGTTTTGTTTTTTGGTGTTTTTTTCATTCTCTTTATTTTAGATCACTTTCATTTTTACTTTTCACTTTCTTTTTTTCTATTTCTTTTCCTTTCCTTCTCTCTCTCTTCGTTGGTCGAGTTTAATCCCTCATAGGGACAGGAAAATATGTTGATGGTAAATAAGGATGAGGAGGAGGAGGATAAGGAGGAGGAGGAAGAGGAGGAGGAGGAGGAGGAGGAGGAGGAGGAGGAGGGTCTTAATGTATGTGACTTTTCCTTTTCCTTTTTCTCCTTTTTTTCTTTTGTTTGAAGTGTTGCAATTTTGATCTGTATTTTTTTTCCATATTTTCTTGTGTATTGCTGAGTCCTTGTTCTTCTCTTCCTCGTTTTCTACCTTCTACTACTCTTCCTCTTATGCCTGTTTTTTTTCTTCTCGTTTTTAAACACCTCTCAATTCTCTTCTTATTCCTCGTCCACTTATACTTTCTTCTATTTTTCATTCTCCTTCTCCTCCTCGTCCTTCTCCACCTCATTATCTTCCAACCTCCGTCAACACCTCTAGTTCCTCTTTTTTCTCCTATTCCACTTCTTTCTTCTCCATCGCTTCTTCTTCCTTCTTCTTCTCCTTCATTTATTCATCATCTTTGTTCTCGTAACACTATTTTAATCCCTCTTCGTCTTCCATCACCTCCTCCTCCTCCTCCTCCTCCTCCTCCTCATCTCCCTTCTCATTTCGCGGCTAGACTTGGAAGACTTCTTAGTGAGCAGGTGTCACTTTTCAGAGCATAAAAACAGCGAGCCCTGACAGATAACGTCACGTAAACAATCAAAGGACCACCAGCCAATCCCACCATGACCATATAAGCGCGTGTTATGTAAACGCCCGCAGCATTCGAAATAAATTCACAGACCTGGAGGAACTTGCTGCAACGGAAAACTTCCACATTATCGCCGTCGCGGAGTCATGGTTAAATACAAATAACAGAAATTCTATTGCGGAATTTAGCTTACCCGGCTATTCATTTTTTTTGCGACAGAGAAAACAGAGTTGGTGGTGGCGTCGTCTTATATATTCGTGCTGGTTTAAATCCACGTGTTATCAAAGTCGAAAGAATAAATAATATAGACACCGTTCTCGTAGAAATTAAAAACCGTTCAAGTAAATTAGTTATTGGCATTGTTTACAGACCTCCAAACCAAGCAATGCAAATAGACAGAAAACTGTTCGAACAAATTTCTAACATGCAATCAATCTGAAGCCGTAATTATGGGAGACTTTAACTTACCATTTAAGAGTTGGGGAGACACATTAAATATACACTCGGGTCACGATCTATACAGTAACTCATTAGAAAGTGCGCTTTATCAGCATGTGCATAAACCAACTCGCGAAAACAACATCCTCGATCTTGTTCTCACACCTAAAGAAAGCCTAGTTAAGGATCTCAATGTTGGTACAGAATTCAGCGACAGCGATCATCGAATGATTTCGTTTAAGATAAAAATCAAAGAGAACATGAAAACGAGTGAAGAAAGAATACCTGATTACCGACGTGCGGATTTTGACAAACTAAGAAATTTAGTAGCGAATGCAGACTGGAGCGAAATTTCTGCAGCCTCAGATATAAATAAAGCTTGGGAAACATTCACAGAAACTTTAAGTAGAGCCGTGAATTTATGCGTACCATTCCGTAAAAGACGACCAGCAGCCAACTGGAAGCCTAAGTGGCGGAACAATCAACTCAAACGCCAAATTGAGAATTAAAATCGAGCGCGTCGCAAATACTTGATTACAAATAATGAAACAGACAAAACTGAATTCCAAAGATTACGCCGAGAAACAAAAAGAATCATACGTCTCAATAAAAGAAACCTAGAGCTTCATATTGCAAGCGCAAGAAAAACAAATCCTAAAGAATTTTTGCTTACGTAGAAACAAAAAGGTTCTCACCCCCAGTATTGGCCCAATAGCAACTGTAAATGGCGAATCCACGAATGATGATAAAGAAATCGCTAACATATTGAATGATTTTTTTGCCTCCGTTTTTACAGAAGATATCTTATCCGAAAGGCAACCGGAAGCCCCAAGATATATTGATGACACATCCTTGAGTATTATTAGCGACATTGTAGAAAGTGATTTAGTACAAAATATCGATAATATTAAAGTAAAAAAAAAGCCCGGCCCAGATAAAATATCCCCGCGTATTCTTTAAGAGGCAAAACATCAGATCAGCAAGCCCCTCTTGACCATATTCTCAAAGTCACTAAACACAGGAAAAGTACCACTAGAATGGAAACTCGCTAACGTAACTCCTATCTTTAAAAAAGGCGACAAGTCCCAACCAGGTAATTATCGACCGATCAGTCTAACGTAAATCGTGTGCAAAATTTTAGAGACAATCATTCGCGAAAAAATAGATTTTTTTTTTTTAAGATAACAGACTAATTAAGGATTCGCAAATGGTTTTCGAAACAAACGTTCCTGTTTGACTTACCTTCTCGATTTCTTCAACTACATCTTTCATGTGTACGATGAAAGTCAATCAGTAGACATTGTATATTTGGACTTTCAGAAAACATTTGACAAAGTCCCTCACAACCGTCTCCTTAGTAAATTGCAAACTCACGGTATAACCGGTAATATTCATAAGTGGC
>NW_026110773.1:532500-535000 GCF_024679095.1 Eriocheir sinensis
CGCCCACTTCCTGTGCAATATCTGTCCTCTTCCTTGTGTCTTCTGGGGGTTCTCTCATTAGGTCTCTGTTTTCCTTCTCTGTTTATGGAGATTTCATTCCTTAGTGACCTAGTATCTTGAGGATTGTCTTCTCCCCTTTCATTTTGATTGGTAATATATCCGGTCAATGAAGCTGTGATTCGAATTGAGTTCCCGAATTCAGACTCAGCCAGACTTTGCGGGTTGGTGATGCCAGGCCACCCATTCTTAGCGGCAACTCAGCAATCTTCTCTCCTGGTCACTGGGACATCTCCCATTTGCTATCGCCGGTATGAAGGTGTTTCTGATAGCATCTTCCAGAGGTTTTAGTAACGGAGCAACATCAGGAACTGTCCTCATGAGGTAGTTCCATTTATGCTTGACACCGTACGTAAATGCTGCGTAGGCTGCCTGCGGTTCTGTTTTGGCGATCTCGCTCAGTCTCTGCAGTTCGGACTCCCAGCGCTTTACAGCCGTTTTCACATATTCGGTTCTGTATTCAGCTGTTCAAATGGCTGCCCCGAGGTGTCTTTTTCCAGTCACTGACAGTTTCACGTTACTGCCTGGAATGCTGTTTTGGCCCGATCGTATGCCTCTGGTTTTACAATCACCACAGACTTCGTGGCGTTGGGATGGTACCCTATTTTAGGGCCATGTTCATTGACGAGGTCCCACCATTTCCTGAGGTCTGCAGACTTTCCTACCCCGGTGAGGTCATCCGCATACGCCACCTGTTTGACGTTGGTGTTTTCATGGCGGATGATGTCCTGCAGCTTCATCATTCCCATGGCAAACATTGCCATGGCCTCTGGGTCCCCTTGGGTGGTGCCCTCTGAGGATTGTATGGCCACCGGGTCTCCAAGTCGTTGGTTATTATGACTGCTGATGAACAGTCTGGCAGGTTCCTTGTATGTATTTTCAATATATTGGGCGAATATAGGGCACTTGATTTTGATGTTGTGCAGTGCTGTCTCCATAAAGATGTTGGTGAACGCATTTGCAGCGTCCACCATCAGCACCGCCTAGCATTCTGCTTCTTCGAAAATTCTACTGACAGCGTGAATGACCGCTTCACATCAGCCTGCTGACCCGCACACACTTGGAGGTTTCCACCGCCTTCCTCCGTCGTCCTTCACCACCTCCATGACAGCCTTGCCTGTGATCCTCCTGAGCACCTCCCCTATCCCGATGGGGCGACAGCCTGGTTTTTTATCCAGCGGGATGAGCCGGCAGGCCATCAAAGGCTCGAGGTGTTGGCAATTCTCTGACGCCAATTTTCTTGCTAGGGCGGCTATTGCGTCGCGAAGATCCACAGCTGGATTACCAAAGATGTTCTTACTGAGGAGGTGTTTCCACCCCTTGGCATCCAAGCCTGATGGTCCAGCCGCTCCCTGCGTGTTACAGGCGTGCTTCCAGATCACGTCACCGCTAATATGGTCGAAGACAACTCGATGCGGTGGGGTGTAGTCTCCAAGGAACTTCATTTCTGGGTGTGGAGGTCTAGCATCTGGATGCTTGTCCTTGAGGATCTGGCGTGTCTCTTCCGTCATGGGAAGGACTCCGCTGCCTCATCTTCTATTGACAGTGATCTAGTTGCCATGGCCACTTTGCCTTGTCTCATCTTGTCAGCAAAGTTTCTAGCCCTGTCGTTACTGTCCTTCTTGCGACTGTTACGTCTGCCTAGTCTCTCCTGCAGTGTTTTAGCCTCGTCAAGTAGCTTCCGGACGTCCCCTTTCCTCCACAGCTCCATGCTTCTGTGTACCGCCTTCGTCCTCAGATTGTTTCGACTTTTGTGAGTCCGTTGGCATATGAGGTGCGGTAGTATGGCCAGAATCTTTAAAGCGTAGGGGCGATTTGCGTGGAGTTGTTGTACGCTCTAATGAGGTAGGTTTCTCCTCTATCAAGGTTTTGGTGGCGTTACATCTCAGGGCCTCAAATACGTTATTGGGAGAAAACGTTACCACATGATTATAAGCGTCTCGCACCCACTCCTCTGTCTCCTCAGTGTCCACCTCTGCCAGAAGCGGAGCTCGCGCGAGGCGTCCTCACCCTAGTCACCTTGCCTTGTCTCTCGCCACCTGCACCCCTCTCCACCTGATCATCTCCAGTGCCTTCATTGGCCTGTCCACCCAGCACCACTTGTGGTTGCTCCCCAGTTTCCACATCCTGCCGTTGATTGTTTGGGTTTCGACAATCTCCACCTCTCTTCCAGTTCACACAGGGCTGGCCTCGTCTTACGCACGAGCATTGAACACAGTTTTGATTTCGAGAAGAACAAATGCAACATTGAGGGGGCTCCATTTCGGTGCCATTATGCATGCTAGTGTATCTTAGTTGCTATTTGTGGTGATGAATAGAGCAATAGTAGTAGACCCCACTTTTACTCTTGTCTCCCCCTATATACCTACACACAGACATACACTTACATATGCCTACTCTGCCTTTACGGTATTACTAGAATGATTGTTTCTTTTTCCACTAC